>NW_026002197.1:0-2294 GCF_001458135.2 Marmota marmota marmota | reverse complement strand
AAAAAAAACCTAAAAAAAAATAAATAAATAAAAATTCTCTCTCTCTCTCTCAAAAAAAAAAAAAAAATTTTTCTTGAAAATAAATTCAGTGCTACTGACATTTTCAGAGGGTAACTCCTTGTTGGTGGAGCTATCCTTTGGGGGAAATCTCTACCCACCAAGTTTCAAGTAGTTTTACCTAAATTGTTGACAACCAAAAAAACTGTCTCTAGACATTGCCACATGTCCTGGGGCAAAACTGCCTCCACCTGAGAACTGCTTTAAGTACTCTAAGCCTTTCCTTGTCCGGTGAATTTTTTTGTTGTTGTTCATATCAGAGATGAGTTCAGTGGCACAACTAACATCTTCATGTTACAGCTGAAATAAAAATTCTAAACTATAAACATCACAATTTTTTTTAAAAATCTAGAGCTTAGAAACAAGACTATTTACAGGAAAATCTGTTGCTTTAGCTATCAATTTCTTTAAAGTTCAGGCAGACACAGAGCTACAACTTCATAAGCAAAAATGTAGAAGGAGCACAAAGAGATGAGACCAGAAGTTATACGTTCTGCTTATTTGCTACGATTCCTTGAGGCAGCCTGGCTTTTTAATACCATACATTGGGCCCTCAATCTCAAATGTGATACTCAATTGTTTTAGAGAAACAGGAAGTTTTGGTCAAGTACTAAAGAGAAAAAGAGTAAGTCACAAATACAAGCCATATATATAATTAAAATGTTCTACTGCCACATTGAAATGGGAAAAAGAAACAGGTAAAGTTAATTTTATCTAACCCAATATAATAGGCCGGATATGTGTTATTTCAACATGTATATGAAAAATTATTGATGAGATATTTTACATTTTTTTTCATAATAAGTCTTAAAAATCCACACCTTAATTCAAACTAACCACCAAGTGCTCAATAGCCACGTGTGGTTAGTAGCTACCATACTGGACAGCACAGATCTAGTCTGCAAGGAAAAAGACAGAAGGCTGTAGTCAAAAAAAATTCTATTGAACCGTCTTCTATAATTTTGTCTATTGGTACCAATAACAATGGTTTTATTTCTTCAGATAAAAAGTAATGAAGTTGTGGGGTATGGTGGCACATGGCAGCTTGGGAGGCTGAGGCAGGAGGATCATGAGTTCAAAACCAGCCTGGGCAATTTAGTGAAGCCCTAAGCAACTCAGCGAGGCCTTGTTTCTAAATAAAATATAAAAAAAGTGCTGGGGAGGTGGCTTAGTAGTTAATTAAGCACCCCTGGGTTCAATCCCTGATACTCCCTCAAAAAAAAGGTAATGAAGTTTTTAATGACATTTTTGCCTTAGCAATTCTCAATCCCTCTGTTTCTGGATTCAGAAATTAACAACTGATGTTAATAGTCTTTTATAATAATATATGTTAATAGGTTAAGAAGCCTGATGGTAAATTCATTCATTTTTTGGTTAAGTCTCACTCTATATTAGTTAATTACAAGCACACTTATAACTTCCTTTCTTTAAAAATATTCTACAGTTGCCAGGTATGGTGACACATGCCTATAATCCCAGTGATTTCGGAGGCTAAAGCAGGAGGATTGCAAGTTCCAGGCCAGCCTCAGCAATTTAGTGATAAAAAACTAAAAAGGGTGGGGATGTAGGTAAGTGGTAGAGTGCCCCTGGTGATAAAAAAGAGAAGAAGGAAGGGAAAAGGGGAGGAAAGGAGAGCAAAGGATGAAGGCAGGGAAGGAAGAGGGAGGAAAAGAAAGCAGAGGAAAGAGGGGGAAAAGTACAAAAAGGGAAGGAGAAAGGAAGAAAGGACTGGGAATGTATAACCTGATACAATACTCTGGGTTAATTTCCATTACCCCCCACCCCCAATCTATGTTTGCAGCATGGTGTTGCAGGCCTGTAGTCCTAGCTATTTGGGAAGTTGAAGTAGGAGGATCACAAGTTCAAAGCCGGCATGGGCAACTCAGCAAGACCCTGTCTCAAAATAAAAAATAGAAAAGGGGATGTATATAGCTTAGTAGTAGAGCACCCCTGGGTTCAAAACATAGTACTGCAAAAGAAAAAAATTCTAAGATTCTACTGCTTAAATATCTTATCATTTGGTAGTTACTAATAAGAAAACTTAATAGGCCACTGCAAGTCACTGAGCTATCTCTTGCATACGTTTACATGTGTTTCCATTTCAGTAGAATTTAGCTGAGATGAATTTGACATAATAAAATTTAAAAATATTAAGTCTCATTCATAAAATGTGAAAGTGAATTCCAAGACTTGAAAACTTTACCAAGAATCACACAATTTCAAAGCTCATGGACTTA
>NW_026002196.1:0-2294 GCF_001458135.2 Marmota marmota marmota | reverse complement strand
GTTAGCATTAGGGCTAAAGTTAGGGTTAGGGTCAGGGTTAGGTCGAGGGTTAGGGTCAGGATTAGGTTTAGGGTACATTTTAGGTTTTGAAATTCGGTTAGTGCTAGGGCTAAATTTTATTTACGGTTTGGTCCAGGGTTATGGTTATGGTTAGTGTTAGAGTTAGTGTTAGTGTTAGGGTTAGGGTTATCATTAGGGTTAGGTTAATAATAGGGTTAGATGTCATGTTAGAGTTAGGGTTTGGTTTAGGTTTAGGCTTAGGATTAGGTTTATGATAAAGGTTAGGGTTTGAGCTAAGTTTAGGGTTAGGGTTAGGGTTAGCTTTATGATTAGTTCTAGAGTTAGGTTTATGTTTAGGGTTAGGGTACGTTTAGGTTAAGGTCTAGGGCTATCATTAGGGTTAGATTTAGGGTTATTGTAATGGATAGGGGTTGACCTAGGGTTATCTCTAGGGTTAAGTTTAGGATTAAGGCTAGGGTTAGTGTTAGGGTTAGGTCTTGGGTTAGTGTTAGGTTTAGGTTAAATGTAAGGGTTAGGGATTGACTAGCGTTAGGGGTTGGGTGAGGGTTAGTGGTACATTCAGGTCTAGTGTAGGGTTAGGGTTACAGTTAGCATTAGGTTTAGGTTTATGGTTACAGTAATGGATAGTTAAAGCTTGGGTTTGGGATATGGTTATGGTTACGATTAGGGCTAGGGTTAGGGTGAGGTTTAGGTTTTGGGGGTTTTGGCTGGGGTTATGTTTAGGGTTATGTTTAGAGTTTCAGCTTGGGTTAGGGATAGGGCGAGGGTTCAGTTTATGGTTAGGGCTAGGTATAGTGTTAGGGTTATGCTTAGAATTAGGTTTAGGACTAGGATTAGAACTAGGTTTTGTGTGAGGTTTAGGGCTAGAGTTAGGTGTATGGGTAATGTAAGAGCTAGGGTTATGCTTATGGCTAGATTTATGGGGTCATCAAGTGTTAGGGTTAGTTTTTGTGTTAAGATAAGTTTTATACCTAGGGTTTGTGTTAGGGTAAGTGTCAGTTTTCAGGTTAGGGTTAGGTTTTGGGTTAGGTCCAGAAAGAGAACTAGGTTTAGGTCTAGGCATAAGGTTATTGTTTGGATTGAGTTAAGGTTTATTATTTGAATAGGGCTAGGGTTATAGCTATATTTAGGATTAGGTTTAGGTCTAGAGCTAGTGTTAGTGTTAGTTTTAGGTATAGGGTTACTGGTAGGGCTATTGTTAGGTTTCGGATAAGGGTTAGGGTCAGGTTTAAATCTGGGTTTAGTGTTAGTGTCAGCATAAGGGTCAGGGTTAGTGTCAGGTTTTGGGTTAAGTTTATAGCTAGAATGAGGGCTAGGGTTAGGACTAGTAAGAGAGTTAGGGTTTGGGGTAGTCATAGGATTAAGGTTAGGATTAGGGTAGCAATAGTGTGAGGATTGGACTTAGTGTAAGGGACAGGGTTAGAGCTAGGTTTAGGACTAGGAATAGAGCTAGGGTAAGGGCCAGGATTAGGGTTATGGTTAAAGATAGGGTTAGGGATTGGATTAGGGCTAGATTTTATGTTAAGGTTAGGACTATGGCTAATGTAAGAACTGGCATCATGATTAGGGCTATTTTAGGGTTAGGTTTAGGGCAAGGTTTAGTGTTAGAATTAGATTCAGGAATAGGGTGAGGTGTAGAGCTAGGGTTAGTGTTAGGGTCAGAGTCAGGGTTAGTATTAGTTCTAGGGTTAGGGTTAGGACTCAAATTGGGGCTAGGGTTAGGGCTAGTTTTCCAATTAGCATTACGATTAGAGCTAATGTTAGGGTGTGGTTTAGACTTAGGGTAGGGTTAGATTTAGAGTTAGGGTTAGATCTAGGTTTAGGGCTAGGTTTATGGCTATTGTTTGGGCTAGGGTTTGGGTTGTCATATGGTATATGGTTAGAACTAGGGCTAGGGCTAGGGCAAGAGTTAGAGTTAGTCTTAGGGTTAGGGTTAGGGTTAGGGTTAGGATTAGGGATTCATTAGGGCTAGGAGTAGAGCTAGGGTTAATTTTAGGGCTAAGCCTAGGTTTAGGGCTAAGGTTAGAGTTATGGTTATGGTTAGGTATGATGTTATAGCTAGGTTTAGAACTAGGGCGAGGGTTAAAAATAGGGGGTTAGGACTTAGGTTAGGTTTATGGTTAGGATTAAGGCTAAGTTTAGGGCTAGGATTAGGGCTAGGGTTTTCGTTATGGTTAAAGTTTCATTAGAGCTAGTGCTAATGTCAGGTCTAGGGTTATGGTTAGAGAGAGTTTTAGGGTTAAGATTATAGCTAGGTATAGTGTAAGGGCTAC
>NW_026002195.1:0-2294 GCF_001458135.2 Marmota marmota marmota | reverse complement strand
GAGTCTCTGATGTGGTCTCTCCTCTGTGTGTCATTCCATTGCAAACACACTCTTCCAATGCTTCCGCTTACCTAGTCTGAGTTTTCCACATCCTTCTCCCATTCCTTTCTCTCTCCCAGTGCAGACCCAAGTGCAGTGAAAATATTGCAGACAGCATAAATGTTACTTTTGCTGGAATTTTCCAATTGGTACCTACCTCTTATTCTCTCACATCCTCATACTGTGTTGAGGAAAATAACCATTCACTTATTTATTCAAGAATTAATTGTTTGACATCTGCTAAGTGGCAGACACTATTCTAGACCCTAAGACCTAAAAGATAGTAAATGGTCATGCCATACAACATTAGGTATTGATGAATAAGGTAAAGAGGAAAGCAAGCTGGTAAGGACTTGGGAAAATGAGGAAGTAGGTCTGATTGTACAGAGCCTGATTAGGACTTGAACCAGAGCTTTTGAGTGAGATTTTGGAGCAGAGGCAAGAGTAAAGACAAATGAGCTAAGGTGGAAGCGTTCTTGGATAGACAGTAGAGTTGAAGACAGAGTCCAGGCCAGGATAGATGGCTGTGGGTACCATTTCAGATTTCATATTCAGCATCATGGAGCAGCTTGGCCTTTATGGATACTGAATGTTAGCAGTGTTTTGCATTTCTTAATAAGTAGTTTTTATCTACATGTCAAACCCATGTTAAATCTTGAGGTTCTTTCAAGTGGAAACCATATTTTATTTGCATCTCTATACAACCCAAAGGACATAGCCCTCTCAGGGAACTTCCTCCGTACTCCTACAGTCACCTGTGCTTCCTCAGTTTCATTAGCACTTCCTGTGGTATAGGAACAGGCTCCTTTGGGGAGTCTCTCCCTTTTGATAGGCTCACACAGTATGAAGCCACTTCCAACTGGTCCATTGTGAAGATGTCCTTGATGGTTCATGAAATTCCCTAGGAGTATCAGTCTATTTGCTTTCTTGGGTGAATAAATACCATGCCATTCTCTAGACTTTTATTGTCACTTGTGATCAAAGGCTAAGTCATAATTCCAGGCTCCTACTGCTCACAGTCCTATAATTTTTAAAGCTGATGAAATCTCCAGAAAAAATAAAGTCCGACTAATGCTTTAGCAAACAGGCCCCAAACTGCTTTCCTTATTTTGTTGTTTAATTTTTTAAAACTTTTCATTTCTTCAAAAAGTAAAAAAAAAAAAAAATTAGTGTTTACTTAGATGTTTAATTTTTAAAATTTGTACATAATAACTGTTCATATTTATGAAGCACAATGTGATGTTTTGATACATGCTGGTGCTATGAGCAAGTGAGGATAATTAGAATGGCTATTATCAAAAAGAAGACAACAAGTTCTCACAAGGATGTGAAGCAAAAGGAACCCTTGTACACTGTTGATGGTAATGTATATTAGTACAGCCATTATGGAAAACAGTACGGAGGCTCCTCCAAAAATTAAAAATAGAACTACCATATGGTCCAGCAATACCACTACTGGGTATATATCCAAAGGAAATGAAATTTTGATATCAAAGCAATATCAGTACTTCTATGTTTACTACAGCTCCTTTTATACAACAGAGATTTAGAATCAACCTCAATGTCAACAGATGAATGGGTAAAGAAAATATGGTATGTATGATAAATGGAATACGATTCAGTCATCAAAAGGATAATGTAATAACATGGATGGACATTGTATGAAGTGAAATAAGTCAGTCACAAATACCACATGACCTTTCTCCTCTGTGAAATGTAAAAAAGATAACTTCATGAACATAAAGAATAGAAGAGTGGTTACCAGAGAAGGGTATAGGAGAGTAGATGGGAGGGGTTAACTGATGGTTATAAACTTACGGAGTGGACAGAAGGAACATATTTTGGTGTTCTAGGACACAATAGGGAGGATATAGTTAGCAATAATATATTGTTTTTCAAATTAACTAGAAAAGAGAATTTTGAAGACTTCTAATTTGTTATACATAATGACAGACTGTAATTCATTTCATATTACACACATAGAGCACAATTTTTCAAGTCAATGGTTGTACACAAAGTATTTTCACAACATTTGTGTCTTCATACATGTACTTAGGGTAATGATGTCTAACTCATTCCACCATTATTCCTACCCCTTTGCCCCCTCCCATCCCCTTCCTCCCCTTTGCCCTATCTAAAGTTCCTCCTTTCCTCCCATGCTCCCCCTATCACCATTATGAGTCAACATCCTCATACCATTATTTTAAATAATAAATGTGCGTGTATGTGTGTGTGAATTTGTGTGTGTGTGTGTG
>NW_026002194.1:0-2294 GCF_001458135.2 Marmota marmota marmota | reverse complement strand
AGATTGGCCCACATATCCACTAGATAATGACAATCATTGGCCTCCAGAAGGCTCGTTAGATCCAAATTTCCTCTGGGACCTTTTAACTATTGCTGGCGCCTGAAAGGGTAGAAAGAGTTCCCAGCCCCCCCTCCCCCTGTCCTGCCTTCTGCTCTCTGTTCCCAACCTTCCCCTCTGCGCCCTTCCCTCTGCTCTACATGTCTGCTCTCCCTCCCAGTGGTACAGCGTCTGTGTCCCTCTCCCTGTCGCAGCTGCCCCCGCGGCCCTGCCTGTGCACTTTCCCTCCTCTTCTGCGGAGACATTCCCCTCCCCTCCCTTTTCTTCCCATCTGCTGCTGCCCCCACCACTGCGGCCCGCCCCCCCTCCCCCCCCTGCCTGCGCGCTTCTATTCCGCCTGGCCACCAGACGTGTGTGCTGGTGCTCCACCTTCCCGGTGCGGCGGGCGAAACAGGCCGGCAGTGCACCCTGGGCGGCTTGGAGAAGCCTCGGGATCCCACCTCAGCCTGTGGGCGAGCCGCAGTCCTTCACCTTCCTTGAGCCTCAGCAGCTTTCGTGCGAGCCCCGGCTTGCGCGCCCCTCCCTTTGCTGCCCGATTCCAATGGGCAGGCAGGATGGGTCCCACCTGGCTGCAGTGGGTGGGATCTCTCCGAGCCTCTCCCCCTCCCCCAATTCTGCTCACCTCTTCTACTGATAAGCCCTTCCCCCCCACTCTCACCTCTCTTCTCCTGTCTGTGTCCCACTGATCCCTTTTATCAGATAACTCACAGTTCCTTTGTTCTGTCAGGGAAGTAGCTGGTGCTGAAGGGATAGTCGAGTGCATGTCCCATAACTGAATCTAACTGGGACTGCATGCAAGCAGTTTCTAATAAGGTAGTTAACTTTGATAAACTGAAGGACATTACCCAGAACCCTGATGAAAATCCATCCTTATTTCTCAACCACCTTACAGAGGTCCTAACCAAATACATTAAGCTAGATCTTGAGTCTCCCATCAGGGCTACAGTGTTAGCAACCCATTTCATTACTCAATCGGCTCATGATATTAGAAAAAGCTCAAATGAGCTGAGGAGGACTATCGGACCCCTATCTGAGATCTGGTGGAAATGGCTTTTAAAGCAGGCTCCTCTGTAGAAAAGAAGGTAACACCCCAAACTCAGGCCTTAACAGCAGCCCTGAGGCCTACAATTCCAGCAAGTTTCAGAGGGGACCCAGCATTCCTCTCCACCAGAGGCTTGCCTCAAATATGGATGCGAAAGTCACTGGGCTTGCCAATGCCCAAACCCACGGCCTCCTTCCAGGCCATGCCCCACCTGTAAGCAGACAGGACATTGGAAGATTGACTGCCTCTGGCTGGTCCTTCCTTGGCGCCTCTACGCAGGGGGTATGACCAGTCAGGCAGTCCCTTCTCCTGAACTTTTGGGGTTTGCAGAAGACTGAAGATGCCCAGATTCAAAGACCCCCTCAGCCCTCTCCGAGCCCAGGGTAATGCTCCAGGCAGTGGGTAAGTCCATAACCTTCCTTGTGGACACAGGGGCTACCTATTCTGTCTTGCCTGCCCATTCTAGGCCTCTGTTTCCTTCCCAGGTCTCAGTTATGGGGATTGATGACAAACCCTTCTCCCCAAACAGAACTGTAAAGCTGGCCTGTACCCTGGAGGGACACCCATTCACTCACTATTCTGGTCATTCCATCCTGTCAGTTCCTCTCCTAGGCAGAGATGTTCTCCAATTATTAGGAGTCACCCTCCAATTACACCCCAAGAATACTACCACCCATCTCCTTTGGCCTTTAACTCTTACCCTCTCTAATGACCTGACAGTACCTTCTGTGCCATTGCCCCCTGATCCCTAGGTCTGAGACATCTCCATGCTGGTTATTGCCTCCCACCACAAGCCAGTCCATACCCAGCTGAAACACCAAACTAAACTTCCTTGTGTTCCCAATTTCCTATCTCCAAAACCCATAGGGAGAAACTTAAACTCATTATAGACCAGTTGCTGGCCCAGGGACTCCTTATTCCTACTGACTCCCCCTGCAACACCCCATACTGCCGGTGTGCAAACCCTCCAGGGCCTATCACTTAGTCCAGGACCTGCGCCTAATTCATGAGGCAGTTATTCCCATCCACTTGGTTTCCAGCCCTCATGCTTTTCTTTCTCATATCCCCCTTTGACCATTCACTTTACTGTCCTGGACCTTAAAGCTGCCTTCTTTACAGTGCCTCTGCATCCTGACTCTTATTACCTCTTTGCCTTCACGTGGGAAGACCTTACATTCTTTAGGTTTCAACAGCC
>NW_026002193.1:0-2295 GCF_001458135.2 Marmota marmota marmota | reverse complement strand
AGCTCAGTGGTAGAGCATTTTCCTAGCATGTGTGAGGCACTGGGTTTGAGCCTCAGCACCAAATAAAAATAAATAAATAAAATAAAGGTCCATCTACAACTAAAAAAAGATTTTTAAAAAAATGGACATTATGACACATACTGCAACATGGATGAACCATATAGAGAATACTGTGCTAAGTGCAATAAATTAGTAATGAAATGATAAGTACTATATGGTTAAACTTATATTGGGTACCTACTTAAAGTAGTCAAGTTTATACAGACATAATATAGAATGGTACTTTTCAGGGGCAACTGGCAGAGGGGAATAAGGAATTGTTGTTTAATGGGTACAGAGTTTCAGTTTTGCAAGCTGAAAAGAGTTCTAAAGATGGGCAGTAAAGATGTATTCACCACAATGTATCTATACTTAATAGCATTGAAGTACACTTACAAATGGTTGAGATTAATTCTGAGCAGGGCACCATAGCACATGCCTGTAATTCCACTGGCTCAGGAGGCTGAGGAAGGAAGTTCAAAGCCAGCCTCAGCAAAAGCAAGGTGGGCTGGGGATGTGGCTCAAGTGGTAGTGCGCTTGCCTGGCATGCTTGGGGCGCTGGGTTCGATCCTCAGCACCACATAAAAATAAAATAAAGATGTTGTGTCCACCGAAAACTAAAAAATAAATATTAAAAAAATTCTCTCTCTCTCTTAAAAAAAAAAAAAAAGCAAGGTGCTAAGCAACTCCGTGAGATCCTGTCTCCAAATAAAATACAAAATAGGGCTGGGGATGTGGCTCAGTGGTTGAGTTCCCCCAAATTCAATCCCTGGTACTTGCCCCCCTGCTGCCAAAAAAGATAATAAATCCTGTTACATGTGCCTTTACCACATTTTTTTTAATCAACTGAATTTCTACATGCTAGCAGTAAACAACTGGAAATTGAAATTAATAAAGTCAAAATCATTTGTAATATCAAGAACAGGTATTCTTTGGGATAAATTTAACAAAATATATGCAAAAATTTTACATTGAAAACTATAAAATATTGATGAGAGAAACTTAAAAAGACCTAAACAAATAGACGACAGCTAGCTAATGTTAATGAATTGTAATTCTAAATACTGTTAAGATGTTAACTGTCCCCAAGTTGGTATAAAGATTCAATGCAATCCAAATCAAAATACCAGCAGGCATTTTTTCAAAAATTGACAAGCCAATTTTATAATCAATGTGGAAATAATAAAGGACCTAGAATAACCAAAATGATTCTACATAAAAACAAATTTGAGGATTTACACAGCTTGACTTTAGAACTTAATATAAAACTATGATAACTGATAGAATGAGATCTTAGCATAAGGAGGTACATACGATCAATGGAACAGAATACAGTGCAGAAACGAATCTAAACATTTACGATCAATTGATTTTTGAGAAAAGTGCCAAGGTGATTCAATGAGGAAAGGATAGTCTTTCAATATTGGTGCTAGAAAAATATGATATCTATATGGAAAAAAATGAACCTTCATCCCTATCACACAGACATAAACACACATGCATGTACACATGCAAATTAACTCAATCTGGATCCCAGACCTAAACATAAAAGCTTAAACTATAAAATCTCTAGAATAAAGGTTTTCATTTGCTATCTTGGGGTAGGCAAGGATTTCTTAAAGAAGACACAGTAAACCTAAACCACAAAAGAAAAATATAATAAATTTTACTTCATAAGTTAAATCCCACAACCCACCTACTAGAGTAGATGAAATGTAAAAGATTGAAAATACCATATGTTGACAAGGACGTAGATAAACTGGCATTCTCACCCATTGCTGGCAGAAATGTAAAATGGTCCAAATGCTTTGAAAAACTGCTCAACAGTTTCTTGGTTTTGGTTGAGGTTTGCTACTGGGGATTGATTCCAGGGTTGCTTTACCACTGAGCTATATAGCCCCAGTACTTTTTCATTTTGAGACAGGATCTCGCTAAGTTGTCCAGGCAGGCATCAGACTTACTATGATCATCCTGCCTCAGTTTCCTGAGTTGGTGGGATTACAGGTAGGCATCACCACATCTGGTTTCAACTGTTCCTCACAAACTTTAAAATCCACTAACCATATGAACCAGCAATTTCACTTCTGGATATCTGGTCAAGAGAAATCAAAACATATCCAAAGGTGGGGGAGAATACATGTTCAGTATATTAGATAATTGGGAATGGAGGGAAGGGAGAGGGGATAGGAACAAGAAAGACAGTGGAATAAATTTTACAATTTCTCTATGTGTGTGTGTGTGTGTGTGTGTGTGTGT
>NW_026002192.1:0-2295 GCF_001458135.2 Marmota marmota marmota | reverse complement strand
TTTTCAGACCACGGAGCTGCTCATTGGGGGACTTTTTTGGCTCCGCCCACATGACCCAGCCAATTGGCCTCAAGAGCAGGAGTATTGTGGGAGGTGAAGAGAAGCTTGTGGGGGAGAGAGAGGCTTGTGGAAAGCCGGTGGTGGCAGTTGAGGCTCTGAGGGTTTTTCCTGAGAGGCTGTTTTGCTTGGGGTGTGTGGTTCTAAAAATAAAGTTAGTTTCTTTTGACAAGTGGCTCCTGATTGTGCCCAGCCAGACTGCGGCACAAAGGTATGGCACTTAGCCTCATACATTAGGAAAAATTCACCAAATATGCAATTTAGTTTGGGAAATTTTGCTGCACATAGATTGTACCTCAATAAGTCTTTTTTAAATTTTTTTAGTTGACAATGGACCTTTATTATTTGATTTATATATATGTGGTGCTGAGAATTGAAGCCAGTGCCTCAAACATACTAGGCAAGTGCTCTACCACTGAGCCACAACCCCAGCCCCCATAAATCTTGTTTTTTTTAAAAAAAAAAATCATTTACAAGTTCCACATCAAGAATCTATTAAATTGCTTGATTTTCTTAAAAAATAAAAATGTAGTGTCCTGAACCTCTAAAATGGTACAGTTCTTTAGAAAGAAGCAGAGATTCAAAAATTAGCATGAAGCTGGTTATGAATAAATTATATATAAATGGCCTTCCTTCGACATAGTCCTAAAATGTGAATCTATTGTTAAGAATAAGGACTCTCTGAGTACTATTACATTGTAACTTGCATAATGGTCTATTCTTTAGAGAAAAGAAATTCCTCCCAACTCAAATATAACAATAGATGTACCTTGATTTAAAATTCCATATCTAAATGTAAAAAAAAAAATCTTAGCTTAAGAAAACCTGAGATATGAAAATTTGGGTATACACATTAAGTGATTATGTATTTTATGTGTAGCTCAATGATAGAGTACTAGTCTATCACGTGCAAGGCCCTGAATTTGATCCCCAGCACTGGAAAAAAAAAAAAAACTCTGAATTTACTTGAACAGTAAACTTCTCTAGTACAATTAAAATGACTTGATTTAGAAAGGTAAGATGTTGGAATAGGAAATCTTAGCTGTTCCTTTTCCCCATGGATGCACTGACTCAACAATAATACGTGCACAAATTTTCTTTGTGAGAATTTCCGAAATTAGTTAAGAGGTCACTGAACCCTGGGGGAATGAGAAACCAGCTACATCAAAGCCTGTAAGAAAATTCAAGACACTCTCTCACCATAATCTCTACTCCTACCATAAAACCATGTAATGGGAAGGAAAATTCCATGTCCCATCTTTTCTTTGAGAATTGAAAAAATTGAACCATGCATCTGATGTTACAACTTTTGTAACATAATGCCCAAGGAGCATCTGTCTCACCTGTTTCAGAGCTTTGATGATACCCAGTATACTCTAGAAGGCTGGGTGGCCCCGAAGTGCAAAGATGGTAGTTTGAACTAGCACACAAACACCTGCCACATCCCCTTCCCTGGTTCAGTATATATAAGTGGGCAAAAGCCTGAAATCCCAGAATCTCCTTGAGGAAGAAAAGAGTTGGATGTTGCATCCAATGATCCAACTTTTCCAAAGGCTTCAGGAAAAACATGACTCTGTCTTGCTCATCTCAGAGCACTGTCAGGACATAGCATACTATAGGGAGCTGCTTTCTTGCCATTTTGCCATCCATACCTGGGGCTGCTATGAATAAAGACAGTAGTTTGGATTACAATGAAGGACTGAGAAATCCCCTGAATCTCTGGTGGGATTGATTGATGATGGTTTTCTTCTGTGTGAGATCAGTCCATGAAAACTGGGAGAGATGGCTGCTTTTTCTAATGTATACCAACACAAAGAGTGAAAGAAAAGGAAGAAACTAGGAAATATGATCCAGAAAAGTAAAAAAGATAAATTCCAGAAACTAATTCTAGTAAAATGGAGATACATCATGTACCTGACAGAGAATTCAAGCATCATAAAATGCTTGACAAGAAAAGAAGAAGAATGCATTTGAAAAGTGAGAATTTCAACAGAGATAGAAATTATTTTAAAAGTACCAAGCAGAAATATTGAAGTTGAAGAACATAATAACTGAAAAAATTCACTAGAGAGGTTTGACATCAGACAAGATTATGAAAAAAGAAAGGATCGTTGACCTCAAACACAGGTTATTGAAAATTATTCAGAATAGTGAAAAGAAAATGAATGAAAAGAAGTGAATAAAGCTTAAGGGACTTGTGGGAAACCATCAAGCTGACATTATATATATATATATATA
>NW_026002191.1:0-2295 GCF_001458135.2 Marmota marmota marmota | reverse complement strand
CCTACCCCTAACCCTAACCCTAAAACTAACCCTAATTGTAACCCTAGTTTTTACATTAGGCATTTACTTAACCCTAACACAAAAACTAGCCCTAATCTGAGTCCAAAACCTAGATTAACCCTAAACCTAGTCCTAGCTCTAGCCCTATCCCTAGCTCAAAGGCTATCACCCTAAGCAAACACTAACAATAATGGTAACCCTAGGGGCTGGGGATGTGGCTCAAGCGGTAGCGCGCTTGCCTGGCATGCGTGCGGCCCGGGTTTGATCCTCAGCACCACATACAAACAAAGATGTTGTGTCCGCCAAAAACTAAAAAATAAATATTAAAATTCTCTCTCTCTCTCTCTTTAAAAAAAATGGTAACCCTAGATCTATCCTAATCTTTAGGCTAACCAAAACATTAACCCTATTAATAGTCCTAAACCAAGCCATCACTCTAGCTCTAACCCTATACCAAACCCTAATACTAACCCTGATCCTTGTTCTGATCCTAACACTAAACCTAGGTCTAAACCTGACACTAACCCTAGACCAAACCCGAACACTAGCCCTAGACCTAAACCTAATCCTAAATCTAGACTTAACTCTAGCCCTAGACCTAAACAAAACCTTTGCATTAGCCCTAACAATATCCTTGAACCTAACCCAAACACTAACCCTACCCCTAGACCTAAACCTAGTCATAATTCTGGCTGTAACCCTAACTCTAACTCTAACCCAAACACTGACCCTGCCTTCATAGTAAACCTATCTCTAACTTTGACCCTACCAAAAATCTAAACCTAACACAATGCCTAGCCATAACCCTAACCCTAAAATTAGATCTAAATATAACCCTACCTCTTACATTACCCATAGCTCTAACCCTAGGCCTAAACCTAACACAAAACCTAGAGCTAATCCCAGGCCTAAACCTATCCTTAAGCATAACTCTAACCCTAACCCTCACCCTAACCCTCACCTTACTCCTAATCCTAGCTCAAAGCTTAACTCTTACCCTAAACATAAACCTACATCTATCCCTAAAAATAACCCTAACCCTAGTCCTAATACTAACCTTAACCCTAGCCCTAAACCTACGCTTTACCCTAAACCTACCCCTAACCCTATAGATAATGCTAGGCCTAACCTTAACACTATAACTCACCAGAAAACTAACCCTAGACCTAACCCTCAACCTCAAATCACCAAGACTTAACCCTAGCTCAAACCCTAACCCTTATCATAAACCTAAACCTAACTATAGCTCTAACCCTAAGCCTAAACCTCTATCTATCCCTAACTATAACCCTAACCCTATGTCTAAACCTATCCATTACCCTAACCTTAACCCTACCCCTAATGATGACCTAGCCCTAATCCTAACCCTAACCTAAACCATACTGTAATCTTATCCCTAGACTTAACCCTAAACCTCACCCTCACCCTAGGCATTGCCTTAGCTCAAAACCTAACCCTTATGCTAAACATAACCCTGACCCTAACCCTAATTTTAACCCTAAGCCTAACCGTAACTCAAGGCCTATTTCTAAACATAAACCTAGCACAAAACATAGTCCTAAACTGTCCATTATACTAACCATAAGCCTTACCATAATGTGAACCCTAACAAAACTGAACCCTAACCCTAACAATTAGCTAAACCTAACATGAACCCTAAACAAAACCCTATCATTACCCTAACCCACATCAAAATGCTAACTCAAGCCCTAACCCTAAACTCTAACTTTAACCAAACTCTAACTCTGACCCTGACCCTAATAAATCCCCTAGCTCTAAAGCTGACACTTACTATAAACCTAACACTTACAAACTAGACCTACCCATAACCATAATCCTAAAACTATCCCCAACCGTAAGCCTAGACCTCACATTAGCACTATCCCTAATCCTAGCCCTAAACTTAACACATATCACAGCCCTTATCGTAGCACTAAACATACCCTTACTTTTAACCCTAACCCTAACACTAGCCCTAACCCTAACACTAACCTAGCCCTAATCTTAGCCCTAATTTAGCCCTATTCCTAACCCTGGCCCTAACCCTAGCCGTAAGACGAACTCTAACTCTCACCCTAGCCCCAGCCCTTGTTCTAACCTAATCCCTTACCAGAACCGTAATCCTAGCCCTAACCCTACCCCTATCCTTAGCCCTAGCACTAACTAGATTTAACTTTAAATCTAATAATAACCCTAAGCTTAACCCTAACCCTAACCCTAACTCTAAAACTAAATTTAACCCTAAGGCAAACCTATACCTAACACTAGCCCTAACCCTAATGCTAATCCTAAAAC
>NW_026002190.1:0-2295 GCF_001458135.2 Marmota marmota marmota | reverse complement strand
AGGTCCTTGGCCCATTTGTTGATTGGGTTGTTTGTTCTCTTATTGTCTAATTTTTTGAGTTCTTTGTATACTCTGGATATTAGGGCTCTATCTGAAGTGTGAGGAGTAAAGATTTGTTCCCAGGGTGTAGGCTGGTTAGGGTTAGGGTTAGGGTTAGGGTTAGGGTTAGGATTTACCTCTCTTATTGTTTCTTTTGCTGAGAAAAAACTTTTTAGTTTGAGTAAGTCCCATTTGTTGATTCTAGTTATTAACTTTTGTGCTATGGGTGTCCTATTGAGGAATTTGGAGCCCGACCCCACCGACTGTAGATCGTAGCCAACTTTTTCTTCTATCAGACGGCGCGTCTCTGATTTGATATCAAGCTCCTTGATCCATTTTGAATTCACTTTTGTGCATGGCGAGAGAAAGGGATTCAGTTTCATTTTGTTGCATATGGATTTCCAGTTTTCCCAGCACCATTTGTTGAAGATGCTATCTTTCCTCCATTGCATGCTTTTAGCCCCTTTATCAAATATAAGATAGTTGTAGTTTTGTGGATTGGTTTCTGTGTCCTCTATTCTGTACCAAATAATCAGTTTTATTTTCCAGCCTTTGCTGTCTATTTGGGTTTGCTTGGAGCAAGGCTGACGGGGCGGGGCCTTGGGCAGTGGTCTGTGGGGTGGTTCAGTACTCCCACCCTTTATTGTCTTTCTTTGGGTGTATACTACACAGGCACAACTCGAGATTCAGTCTAGAACTTGTATTGGGTCACACATAGAATTGGAGGATTCCTGGGCTGGGGATGTAGCTCAGTGGTAGAACTATGGGGATTCAGTCCCCAGGACCACCAAAAACAAGGAGGTGAAAGAGGAAGAGAAAGAAAAAGAAATCTCACATGCTTCAATTCATAGAGGTCCATTTTCCTGGGTCTCTGACCAGAATATTAGGCTTTTTGGCTCCCCCCTCCCCCAGGAATTAAACCCAGGGATGCTTAACCACTGAACCATATCCCCAGCCCTTTTTTAAATATTTTATTTAGAGATAGGGTCTCACTAAGTTGCTTAGGTTCTCACTAAGTTGCTGAGGGTGGCTTTGAACTTGGGATCCTCCTGCCTCAGCTTCCAGTGCCGCTGAAATATATTAGGCTCTTCTTTTGGAGATATTTTGGTGCCGGCTTTCCAGAGTAGGTGATTTCTGCTGTCAAGCACATAGTTTCTCCATTCAAATTACCCCGAGTCACATAAAGCCGGAGGGACTGGGAGTTTGGCTCAGTGGCAGAGCCCTTGCTTGGCATGTGTGACGCCTGGGCTCCCATCCCCAGCACCACTGGGGAGGGGTTGTCGGGCAGGGTGGGAAAGGCCAGAAGATAAAAGAAGAAATTAGGAAATTCACCAGGAAACTCCCCATTGCAGTACTATGTACTGGTTGTTCTTCAAATACTAGTCTCTAGCCAGCCGATCTGCCCTCTCCTGTTTGTTTTTCTGACTTCTTCCTTAAGCAGTTGCTTTGTGAATCTGTCTAGAGGTTTTTGTCGTAGTCAGTGGGAGAGACAGGTCTAGAGAGATGACTCCAGCCTCCCCTCTGGTAGCTCTCTTTTATTTGTAAGATCTTTTTTTTTTTTTTTCCAAGATAATTTTAGACTCACAGAAGTTATAAAGATTGTACAGAGTTCCTGTATGCCCTTCACCCAGCTTCCCTTTTTGTCAAAATCCCACATAATGACAGGATACTCTTCTGAAATGCTGGGCATGGTGGCCCACACCTGTAATCCCAGTGACTCAGGAGGCTGAGGCAGGAGGATCCAAAGTTCAAAGTCAGCCTCAGCCACTTAGTGAGACCCTTAGTAAGCAACTAAGAGAGACTCTGTCTAAATAAATAAATGGACTAGGGATGTGACTCAGTGGTTAAGGGTCCCTGGGTTCAATCCCTGGTACCAAAAAAAAAAGTAAGAGATCAACCTTGGTACATTACTATTGACTATTTAAAAAAATTTTTTTTAGTTACAGATGGACATAATACCTTTACTTCATTTGTTCATTTTATGTGGTGCTGAGAATCGAACCCAGTGCCTCACACATGTTAGGCAAGCACTCTACCACTGAGCCACAACCCCAGCCCTACTATTGACAATTAATTAAAATTAACTAAAGAAGGGAAATTATGCCAAGTGCAGTGGTGCATTCCTGTATTCCCCGCGGTTCCAGAGGCTGAGACAGGAGGGATGAAGTTTCAAAGCCAGCCTCAGCAAAAGTGAGGTGCTAAGAAACTCAGTGAGACCCTGTCTCTAAATAAAATACCAAATAGGCCTGGGGATGT
>NW_026002189.1:0-2295 GCF_001458135.2 Marmota marmota marmota | reverse complement strand
CTAATGCTAAATCTAACCCTAACTCGATGCCTAAGCCTAATTCTAAATCTAGCCCTAATGCTAGTGCTAACAACCCTAGCCACAATTTAGCCCTATCCCTAAACATAACCCTAACCATAGCCCTAACATTAACTCTCTCATATTAGCCCTATCACTCATTCTAACCCTATCTCTTACCATAACCCTACCCTAGCCCTAATGCTAATGCTAACCCTTTCTCTATCCTTATCCGTAGCACTAACTTTAGGCAAATTGTAACTCTAAAACTAGCCCTAACCCGAAGCCTAAGCCTAAACCTAACACTAGGACAAACCATAAGACTAATCCTAAAATAAGCCATAACGCTAGACCTACCCTAAAACAAAACCGAGTCATAGCTCTAACAATAAACATTAACACAAACCAAACCCTAACCTTAGACCTAGACCTAAACCTAGACTTATTTGAGTTGGAAGCCGAACCCTAAAACTAACCTTGAACCTGACACTGACCCTAACATTTCTAGCTCTAAACATCACCCTAACAGTAAACCTAACCCGAACACTAAACCCAGCACTAAAACCCTAAAACTAGCCTTAATTTAAACCTAGTACTTAAATTAGCTGTAATCCTAACCCTAGCCCTAACATAACCCAAAACCTAGCCCTAATCAGAGCTCTAACCCTAGCCTTAAACTTAACCTCACCCTAACACTAGCCTTAATTTTAACCATAACTTTAGCCTTAAACTGATCTTTAACTCTATCCATTAACATAACCATAACCCAAACCATAATGATAACCCTAAGCATAAACCTAACCCTATCCTGAATCCTAACACTTACAATACCCTAAACCTAACCTGAATCCTAAATCTAACCCTATTATTACCCTAACCCTAATCCTAGAAACTAATTCAAGCCCAAAATTGAAACCTTAACCTATCTTAAACCCTAACCCAGACCTTGACCCGAATAATACTGTATCTATTACTCTAAACATAACACTTACCATAATGTTAACCCCAGGCTTAATCATAACTCTATCATTTTCCCCAAACTTATCAATTACCCTAACCTACCCTGAACCATAATCCTAATCCAATTATTACACTAACCCTAACCCGAATGCTAATTCGAGCCTTAACTTCAAATCTAAACCAAACCATAACACTAACGTGACCTGAATAATTCCCCTAGTATAAACTTGACTCTTACCCTACTTAACCCTTACACTAGACCTAGCCATAAACCTAACCCTAAAACTATTCCTAACCTTAACCCTAGATAGATATTAACCCTAGCCATAATCCTAGCCCTAAACCTAACACAAACCCTAGCCCTTATGCTAGCCCTAAACATAGCCTTAATTTTATCCCTATCCCAAACCCTAGGCCTAAACCTAACACTAACTCTAGCCCTAATCTTAGCTCTAATTTAGCCCTATCCCTAACCCTAACTCTAACCCTAGCCCAAAGACTAACTCTAACTCTAACCCTAACCCTAACCCTAGTTCCAAACTTATCCATTACTAGAAACCTAATCCTAGCCATTGCCCTTGGTCTAACCTTAGCCCTATTCATGGCTCTGGCCATAACCCTAAATCTAACACTAACTCTAAATTTAACCCTAAACCTAAACCTAATCCTAGCCCTAACACTAATGCTAATCCTAAAATTAGCCCTAACACTAGCCCTAGCCCTAAAACAAAACAGAGCCATAGACGTAACTCTAACCTTTAACCTAAACGAAATCCTATCCCTACACCTAGCCCTAATCATATCCTAATTCTAGTCCTATCCCTGAACTGAAAACTAACCCTGACCCTGACTCTTACCCTAACACTAACCCTGGCTCTAAATATCATCATCACCATAAACCTCAACCTAACAAAAGAAGTACGCCTAACCCTAACCCTATAACTAGCGTTAATAATAACCTTACTTCATATATTAGACATAGCCTTAACCATAACCCTAACCTAACCAAAAACCTAGCTGTAAACCCAGTAGAAAATCTAGCTTTAAGTCTAAACTTAAACCTAATCCTAACCCAAAACTAGCCCTAACCCTATACATAACCCTAGCCCTAACCTTAGGTCTAAATCTATCCATTACCCTAACAATAACCCTAACTCTTAATCTAACCTTAGTCCTAACCCTAACCTTATCCATTACACTAAACCAAACCTAAACCCTAAAACTAACCCTGTCATTTCCCTAAATCTAAACACTAACCTAACCCAAACCCTAACACTGAACCTGACCCTAAAAATAACCCTGGATATTAAACTGAATGTTACCCTAAACCTAATCCTT
>NW_026002188.1:0-2295 GCF_001458135.2 Marmota marmota marmota | reverse complement strand
TTTTTTTTTTTTTTTTTTTTTTTTGAGACAGGGTCTCACTACATTGCTGAGACTGTCCTCAAACTTGTTATCCTCTTGCCTCAGTCTCTTGAGTTGCTGGAAGTGTGCCACTGTGCATGGCTAAAATACTTGGTATTCTAAAAATGCTTGTGAACCATGTGTCAGTGTTGATAGCCTGTTGAGAACATTTACTGCAGGGCTAGTTCCATCAATGAAAGTATGGCTTTGAAAGGTATTTTGGCGTATAAGCAAGCTAAGACATTTTGGCTTACTTATTGTCTTATTTGATATAAAGTCACTTTCTAGAGTGATCTCCTCTGGGCACTTAAGCTTTTGGCATCCATGACCCTCAGGCAATCTTGGGGATTCTACATCTGAAATAAAAAAATCATCCTCAAGTCTACACACATGGTAAACTTTCAAAAGCTTTAATGTTGTATTGTGAACAAGCCACAGAAAATCTATCAGTTCTCAAAATGATTTTAGTCTCTCATTTGGTAATAGCACAGTGATGTCTCACTGAAAAGCAATAAATAGAGGAGCAATACTAGAATGAGGGCAATCTTAATTCTAGCTAACATTTGTACAGACAGAACACATTTTCTTTGACACCATACCCTTTCATGTTCATTGTATCAATTTAATATTGGTTATCCCCCATTCCATTGTTATTTTTAAGAAATAGGGACAAAGGGTATATTTCAATCTTATTTATCTCTTTACACTTTTAAAATGATAGAAAAGAATACTAAGTTTTTTGATCTGTCTGAAAGTAAAGAGAACTGTGAAGAAAAAATTCTGAGAGATACTAAAAAGGGACACTTATATAAGCCAGCAAGAAAGAGTAAGAGACTACACAGAGAGATGTGCAGATGTGACCATTTGTTGTGATGAGGTAGGCCATAGTTTGAGGCTTGAAGTCTTCTTGCTATGGGCTTATATAGCACCAGAAGGAATAAAAATAGTTAATTTGCTGAAAGAGAACATAAGTGTAGAAATTATAATGGTTGACCATATATTAATGAATATATGAGTGCCTCCAGATGTCTGGGACACCATACTATTTGTTCTTTTTTTTATATAATAATAGCAATTAATGATTACTGAGTACTTTGGCATACTAATATTTTCTAATATTTTGATTAACACAACTACCTCATGAGGTAAGCCACATTAATTATCCCTATTTTATAGACAAAGAAACTGATACTCAGAGGGATATGACTTCTCCAAAGTCACATGAGTGGTAAGGTGGCAAGGGCATCAGGTCTAGGATCCATATATTGCAACTTGGTCCAGTACCTTTTCTATTATACAGTGTTGCACTTTTATTCCCTTACTAGGATAGAAACACTGGAGACAGGTGGGTGTGGAGAGATAAAAATACTTTGATTGACTCTTGAAGATGTTCTACAGGAAAAGATCAGATGCTTTTACAATACTTGTAAAATATGGAAACTACCTTCTTGGGAATTCAGGATTCATGTTATCTGATTCCAAGATCTTATGACCTCCTGAATATGTTCTACATTTCATGGAGTAGCCTGAAGGAGAGACCAAGCAGGCCACTTAGAGCTGATATTACTTCAGAAATATATCACTAGGATGGACCTCAGCAGGAAATCTTGGCACAGTTTTCTGGAATTGTTGTGACTGAGCACAATGTGAAGAGGAGATCATGCTTTTCTTGCATAATAATAATTACCAAAAGGCCTCATATAATTAGCGACTATCAATTCTGACCAACCCAAGACAAGAGCCATGAATTTAAGGTAGATGTGTAGTAAAGAAATAGAAATTCATCCGCTGTCATTTATTTTTTTAATTAATGAAAAAGATTTAAAAAAGAAATAGAAATTCACTTGTTTTCTAGGAGTTGAAGTTATAAAGTGCCAAGATTTATAATGGAGGGGAACTAACCCTGTGTTTGGGACTCCTGCTTAGATGGTCAATGCCTTCATTTATAGAGTAATTTGAAAGGAGAAACTGAAATGAATTCCATCATTCTTGAATGGTGGGTCAGAAAGATTGGATACACCCTGGACATAGCCACTGACCTTTTTTTGTGAAGGCTAGTTAGACTGCCTATGCTATGCTTCCCATCAACTAGTTAAATAAATAGTCCGTTGAAAAAAAGAAATGGCTTTCTGCAGCCTGATTTATTCTGGGTGAACCTATGCAAGTTCCTGATGGTCACCATATCCTTTCCTCTTTCTTTATTAATTAGCCATTTCATGTTTTTTCTCCCATAGGCATTAGTAGAGATTATTAAGCTTTTTTTTTTTTTTTTTTTTT
>NW_026002187.1:0-2295 GCF_001458135.2 Marmota marmota marmota | reverse complement strand
GTCATCGACTCCGCAGTGCACAGGAGACAGAGGGGCTGGCCGCAGGGGCTGCTGCCCAGGGAGGCAGGAGCTGGCCTCGGTTTCCCCATTTGACACACAAGGACGTCGGGGCCCAGTTGTGAAGACCTGGAACCGGACCCCCCAGACGTCCAGGGCACACAGTGGGCGGCCCCCTTCAGGCGCCGGGTCGGTGGGCAGGGGGTCCCGGGGCCTCGGAGGAACAGGGCCCTGGGGTCGCTCCTGGGATTGAGACCTGAGTGGCCACCGCGCCCGGCTTGGCGGGATGTTTTAAAGGATGTGAGGATGCCACCAGGATGCCACCAAGCTGTGCCCAGAGGGGAGCGCGGCAGGGCTGTCACGGAGTGCCACACAGGCCAGAGGGCAGGGACCCGAGGGCTGTGCTGCCCAGAGCTCTGTGTCCTGTGATGCGGTGGCCACTGGCCAGTGTGGCCAGCATGCTGGGAACTGGACTTTGCCCCTTGCTGGTTCTGACTTCAGCTTAGCTCTTCACCGTCCTCCGGGCCAGGGGCAGCCAGGCTGGGCGAGTAGTGAGGTGAAGGCCCCCGGCCAGCCGCGCAGGCCCGCCCCAGCGGAGCAGCAATGGCCGCGGGACACCCCCGTCTCATGTCCAAGTTCTGGTGACGTTTTCTAAGTTTCCTCAACGGGCGCAGCAGCGTCGTGCCAGCCAGCACCGTGCTGTGGACGGGCGCCAGAGAAGTGTGCTGTCCACCCAGGGTCCCCGCTGCACACTGAGTGGCTGTGTGACTTTGGGACAATGGCCTGTCCTCTCTGGGCCTCAGTTTCCGTATCTCTAGAAAGAAACCTAAGTGGACGTTTGAGTGTGGGGAGAATTCCACGAGTCAGTCACGCAGAGTGCGGAGAGCCCACCTGGCTCATAGGGAGCACGGGATGACCCTCGAGGTTGCTCTGACCGGAGTCTCCCACCCTGTAAGTCCCGTGGCCGCAGGAGCCTCGGGAGACATCTGTGCCATGGCCTCAGTGATGCTTGGTGACTTACTGAGGAGAATATGTGTGCACAGAAAGCCTCTTAGCACAGGTGCTGGCCTGTCATTAGTGCGGAGAAGGTGACCAGAGAGGTTCACTAGTGTACTTAAGGTCACACAGCAGCAGAGAGCTAGGAGCTGAAGCAGGGTCTCTCCAGCTGAGGTTGGGAGCAGTGCCAGGGCTCTCCGCAGGGTCAAGAGGGCCGGCGTCGGGCCTCTGAGGACCCGGCGCCCAGGCTCCAGGGTTAAGCCAGTGCAGCAGCTGAACCCTGTGGACCTGCAGCTCAGAATTCCCTGGGAAGTGAGGCATCAGGTGTCCCGGAACAACAGGCAGCCGCACACATGGAGGGACAGCTGGCAGGAGACTGGTGGCCAGGGAGGAGGGGCCCGGGGAGAGGGGCCTGGGCCAGAAAATGAGGTCATGAGCTGTCCCAGGCCCTACCCCTGCCCCAGCAGGCGGGAGCCACGCCCTTCCTGTTGGTGACCAGGGCCAGAAGCCCGTTCCTTCATCGTGCTGTCTCCTAGGTGTGCCAGGGACCCGCTGAACCGACCCCTTACAAAGGCCGCCAGGCGGAGTCCTGGGTTCATCACACAGCAGGGACAGCCGGCTCGGCTCCTGCTCTGCCGCAGGGCCTTGCACACCCTGCCCTCTGCCTGGGGCCTCACCTCTCAGCTCAGGTGGCACTTCCTGCGGGAGGTTTCCTGGGACCCACCGGCTCCCTGTTCCCCATGGCTGCCCGCGTACTTCCCATCCGGGACCCCTGACCACTGCCCCCACCCCTGGGCTGTGAGCCCTGAAGGTGGGGCTGGCCTGTCGTGGTCACTCCTGATCCTCGGCTCCCAGCCCAGGTTTGCGCCCACTCAGTGTCGCCTCCTCTCCATCCCCACTCAGAGCTGGGGAAACTGGTCCTCCATGGGACCAGGCGCCCAGAGTCTCTCCTGGGACTTGAAACCGGGATGGATGGGGACCGTCCTTCTGACAGGGTCCTGATGAGCCCAGCCCAGGCCTGGTGCACAGGCAGGGGAGCCCAGAAATCGCTGGCTGTTCTTGTCACCAGCAGAAGCTGAGAGGGAAGGTGCTCGGCAAGAGGAAGGGTGAGCGAGACGAGGGTCTGCAGAGGAGAGACGGAGAGCTAGGGGCTTCCTAGAGGGCGGGGCTTCATGGGAAGGGGCTTCCTAGGGGCGGGGCCTAGCTGATGGGGAGGGGCTTAGCAGAGGGAAGGGAGGGTCTTCCTAGAGGAAGAGGCTTCCCAGAGGGGGCCAGGAGCCACTTCCCTCATTTGCATAAAAT
>NW_026002186.1:0-2295 GCF_001458135.2 Marmota marmota marmota | reverse complement strand
TGGAGTGATGTGTGGCGGTCTCACAAAGCATTTCACATGATGTCCCTTTCTGTAGATTCAGGGGTGCAAAGCCAACTTCCTGACAACAGGGAGAGGATGCACTTCATGCTGACTTGGTAGGGGCCTCTGCCCACTGTAGGCCAAGGAGAGATGAAGGGCAGCAACTTGAAAGTCACGAGTGATCTCTCCTCAGACTATGGCCCATTTGGGGGATTCTCCGGGCTGCACCTTTGAGGAGCACCTCTGTTTTGTATAGTGACTCCAATTCTGCTTTGGGTCCACAGACATCTGATGTCCCATTATCCCTTCGCCTGACCACCCACCCCCCTGACTCACTATGGGGCATCTCCTCCAAGCCAGCTACTTGTGGGCAATAACTCATCCCCATGAGAAAATGTGAGACACCAAAAAGACCAAAGCAATAAATTAGTGAAGAAACTACAAGTATAAATAAAACAGATGGCCCTTATTGACTTTAACAAACTGATGAATTTCTCTCCCCTTGAAACAAGGGCAGTCCATATGGATTTCCTGGCAAGTTTTGAAATAGAAAACATGGTCATTATTCCAGAATATCAGGTTAAAAACATTCTTAGGAAACATGCAACCTTGTTAATTATATGTTATGTTTTTCTTCAAACTGGAGTGAATAACAGAGTGACGTTCACTGCCTCACACTAGATTTGTTACTGCACTGCTCTTAACAATCACACGTTTGTGTTTTATCTGTAATGTCCTTTGATCTGCCTCAGGCTGGTTGGTTTCTGTGTGAGGAAGATACCTGCCACAGCAGGTGCAGCAGGTCACGGTCAGGCTTTATCATGAGGAGCTCACCAGGCCCTCACATGCTCACACCCAGGAGCTTCTCTCGGTCTTTCCTGGAGGTACAAACCACACCATCACTGCATTCTTACCATGGAAATTTCTTGTGCCACCTTTGCTTTTGAGCTTGATGGAAGGCACTGACCCTACGCATTGTAGTCTCTGCCTCAGAGGTCCTGGTGATGCCCTCCATCTGGGGATGATGATGATGATGACAGCAACGGTGATGATGACAATGATGGCGATGGTGATGGTGGTGATGGTGGATATGGTGGACGTGGTGGAGGTGGTGATGGTGATGATGATAATGATGGTAGTGATGGTGATGATGATGGTGATGGTGGTCATGGTGGTGATGGTGATGATGATGGTGATGGTGGTGATGGTAGAAATGGTGGGTGGTGGTGATGATGATGACAATGATGGTGGTGGTGGTGGTGATGGTGATAATGATGATGACAGTGACTATGATGGTGATGACAATGATAGTGACAATGATAGGATGTTGGTATGATGATGATGATGACCATGTGGTGATGATGAGTGTCAGCAGCTGAGACGGAGGAGGTCATTTGCTCTCTCTCATTGGGCAGAGTCCAGCCTCGATTCTGTTGCCCTCAGCCTTGGTCATGTGACCTGTTTCACCAGTGGGAGAGAGTGGACAGACAGAGGATTCTTTGGGAGGCATGAGGGGACTCCACTTATACCCGTGGTTTCTGTTGGAAACATACCCTCACATCTCAGCTCTCCAGAAACAGGTTTGAGTGGAGGGAGGGTCTGTGTCACTGGATGGCGTGTGCTGAGTTCCTGTGCTAGATGTTGATTCAGGATTTGTCCCAGCAAACATTTATTGAGCATCTCTGTTCTAGGCATTGGGCATAGAATGTAAATGGAGCTTGTAATTTTGAGGGGGGAGAGAGAAAATATAGGGTAGGCCAGGAGGGGTAAAGGGCAATGTGGGGGGTACAGGAGTGCCCGTTGGAGAGAGGGCTGGGAGGGGGAAACCACCAGACTATTGAGCAGCTGGTCCAAGCAGGACCCAGGAGGAGTGAGTGGGCAGTCCATGGGGTAAGTGGGGAAGGGAAGGTTCTAGAGAGGGAGAAGAGGAATGGCAAGGGCCCTGAGGGACATAGCAAGCTGACCAAGGGGGACAGTCATGAGTGAGGAGGCCAGGAACTCCAGGCAGGGGCTCTTGGTCAGCCATGGCAGCCATCGTGGCTTGGGAGGGCTGCAGATGACACTGGCCATTCTGAGTATATCTGCCCACCATGGGTGTCCCTTCCTTATAGCACCTGCCACTTCTGCTCAGGGTCAATCATCTGATTTACTAACCTGGGCAGCTCTACAGTTACAATCCTGTGGTATTTCTGGTGAGATGTAAACTGGACTTATTTAATCCTTGCCCCTGTTCGGCAGGTAGGACCAACAGGTACTGAAGTAATTACTTTATGGATGTGTGTGTGAGTACTTATT
>NW_026002185.1:0-2295 GCF_001458135.2 Marmota marmota marmota | reverse complement strand
TTTACTTAAAACTTCATTCAGCGGTATTTGTAGCTTAGTAACAATGATAGTATCATCTGGAATGGTTATTTTATGAATAAAATATAACTTTAACAAAGAGATAGGATGTAACATTTTTAAGAAATAAGAGCAGGAGATAATTCTGTATCTTTGAAATGTGTGAAATAAATGTTGGTATAAACCAAAGACATTTTATTATAGGAATTTTACTTATACTTTTATAAAGATGTTATTATTAATCTATTTTCTGAATTAAAATAAGTCAGGTAGTAGACATTTACTTGTTTATTCTATGCCTAGGCTTTGATATGTTGATGTGGTGAATACTTAAATAGTCTAAGTATGATCATTCCACTGTGACTTGAATATACTCCATTTGATTGTCTAATGCTCAAATTCATCATGTCCTAAATAGAACCCTGATCTATGAGGAGAGAAGAAATGATCTTGAATTACCACTATTTATGTTTTCTTGGATCAGGATCTTCTAAAATTTGCTCCTTCTCTGTAGCCATCTTCATCCATCATGACTCCTTTCTGTCATAACTCTCTGCCGTTCTATGAAAAAATCTTGTTTTTTTTTTAACCTTCAAAGTACATCAAAACTGTGCCACTCCTTACTGCTCCACTGGTCCCTGCCATTGTTGTGTGTTTCACCTGGATTACTAAACTTCTGTTTACAGTCTGTTCTCTATATAGTCAACACAAGTGCCAGAACCTTTGCTTTTATAATTTCAGTTACATCATGTTACTCTAATCCTCTTCTGCTCTTTACAGTCTCACTAGGTCCTGAGGACCATGACATCTTTGACTTTCATTTTCTACTGACTTTCTTATCACTTACTATTCTCAAATCATATGATCCCATGGGGTTGGGGTTGGAGCTCAGCGGAAAGCGCTTGCCTGGCTTGTGTGAGGCCCTGGGTTTGATTCTCAGCACCACATATAAATAAATAAAGTAAAGGTCCATTGACAACTAAAAACAATTTAAAAAGATTAAAAAAACCCTCATACATCCCCACTGTGATCCTCAAATATATCACATATCAGTACGCTTCTGCTTTTGGGATTCATTGGCTTTTTCTTCTACCTAGAATGATTATTCTCCAGGTATTTGTATGCCCACACCCTCATCTCATTTGGATCTTTACGTAGATGTCATGTTCTTACATAAATTAAAATTGTCCCCAAAGAGTCTGTGTCTTACTTTTCTACTTCATTTTTTTCTTTAAATTATTTGTTTTGTATGTACACATACATTATAATCATTGTGTGTGTGCATGTATGTGTATGTATAAATAATGTATGTATGCACTTTATATATCCAAATGTATATAAATTTAGAGGAAGTATTGTTTCATTTTGTTTGTCTTCAATTAAGGAATTTAAGCCTTTTAAAAAAATATTTTTATTAGTTGTTATTTTATTTATTTATTTACATGCAGTGCTAAGAATTGAACCCAGTGCCTCATACACGCTAGGCAAGTACTTTACCACTGAGTCACAACCCCAGCCTAGGAATTTAAGCTTATCTTTGTCTATTTAAGTCACTGATATATTCTAAATCCACATGATTGCTAAATACTAATCTTACCTTATTGTTATAAGATTAGACATTTTAAGAAAACATTTTTACAAAGTAGTGAATGCTTATATAACAATACAGAATTCAGACATACATACCAAAAGATATGTGGGTAGATAAAATTAAAATTAAACTAATTGTAAGTTAAAATTAAACTAACTGTAAGTTAAGAACCTTCTCTTTACTGTTGCCACACTTCATTTCCAATATAAGCAATCATTGTTACTTTTGATATGTATTCTTTCAGACATTTTCCTATTTATATAGACATATATGTTAAAACAGGTTTTTAATGCAAGTGTGAATTTACAAGCTTTTTTTAACTCAGTAATATATCTTAGATATTGCCGCAGTCTGGCTGGGCACAATCAGGAGCCACTTGTCAAAAGAAACTAACTTTATTTTTAGAACCACACACGCCAAACAAAACAGCCTCTCAGGAAAAACCCTCAGAGCCTCAACTGCCACCACCGGCTTTCCACAAGCCTCTCTCTCCCACACAAGCTTCTCTCCACCTCCCACAATCCTCCTGCTCTTGAGGCCGATTGGCTGGGTCACGTGGGTGGAGCCAAAAAAGTCCCCCAATGAGCAGCTCCGTGGTCTGAAAGGGCAGGGAAACAGCCCAATGAGCATCACCACAGAGGAGCCAATCAGCTAGATGTTGCTGGGGCCGAGGAGCCAATCAGCTAGATGTTACTGGGGCCGCTGTG
>NW_026002184.1:0-2295 GCF_001458135.2 Marmota marmota marmota | reverse complement strand
CCAAAAAAAAAAAAAAAAAAAAGAAGAAAGAAAGAAAGAAAAGAAAAAAAAAACAATTCTTTGATTGGAAAAGGATGTCAGCATTTGCACTGGGATGTCACATGGAATATTACTGGTTATACAATTAATCAATATAAAGTAAACAAGTTATATTGAACTTTCATTCTCTGACCTAAACTGTACACTATGAAAATGTAATACAAGTTTTCCTTATTGAGCTCTCATGTTTAATAGAAAACCATTTCAATTCTAGACTGTGGTCACATATCACATACTTGGTCAAGTTCGTGGCTTACTCAGTTAAAGTACACTTAAGGTTTGCTTTTATGTTGTTTTTAAGAAACAATAACTATTAACCAATATCTATCATTATACAATATTTTTAATAAACTACTCAAAATGCCCTGGGTAGAGTATGTAGATAGGGCAAAATAGAATAATGAATGATTATGTGGACTAAAGTAATGTTTCTCCTCCAAATTTCTCCACTTAAGTGTAAAGACATTTGATTAACATTTACCATTATTATCTACCTGGAAATTGCATTTAAGTGAAGTCAATAAAATACATATGGCTCTGTATCTCTTAGAAAGATTTCATGTGACTACCCTTAGGCTAAGAGTAGGTACAATGTGGCTGGTCATATTATTCTGTTATGTTGTATATGTTTGAATTCTTTTAGTTAAAAGTTAAAGGGAAAAAATTGAATCAATAATAATCTATACTATTTTACAAGATTGTTCTTGAGTATTTTCTTTCCCCTTTGAAATAGTCATTGATTTTTAATTTATACATCAATATTTTCTACTGATAAAGTAAGATGGGAACTAATTTCCTTCTTATTTTTAATTTTTACAGATATGTGAGTTGAAAACCCAAGCTTAAAATACATGAGCAGACTAAAATAGAAAAAGGTTTGTTTCTGGTAATGTCACCCATTTCTTTATACACCTGTTATCTCACCAAGTCAAAAGTCACCTACCTCATCACAACAGAATTCACACAATAACTTATCCTCAAAAATTACACTACTCCTATTACCTGACAATTCACTTAAATCCTCATTCAGTTTGATTGGAAACAAAGAACTGGAAATACAATAGGACGTATCAATCATTACTCTGATTCACATACTCAATACCACTGACTTCGGTATTTCAAAATGTTCCCTCTTATGGTATCCAAGAGGTTTTTAATAAACCAAAGCAGTGCACCATAATAAAATTTAGGACACATGAGTATGACTGTTTTTGAGAACAGGATGACACCTAGATCACAGACAAATTAATTTTAAGAAAGGTACATATGGAAATATACTGGAAACTAATTATCTTAAATTATCCATGTACTTTTTTCCTTCATGTATCCAGGGATATATTTATACCAGTTTGAAGATCACAACACAAGCATTATTAGATACTGTGTTAATTTAATTTTGAAAAAGTTACAATAATCTGTAGTAAATACAGTAGGAACATTTAAATTGGGCAAAATATATTTACTGGCTGGGTGCAGTGGCACACACCTGTAATCCCAGGGGCTCAGGAGGCTGAGGCAAGAAGACCAAAAGTTCAAAATCAGCTCACCAAAAGCAAGGCACTTAGCAACTCGGTGAGACCCTGTCTCTAAATAAAATACAAAATAGGGCTGGGGACGCGGTTCAGTGGTTAAGTGCCCCTGAGTTCAATCCCTGGTACCCACACCCCGCCCAAAATATATATATATTTACTAAAATTTCTAATCAATTTATCACATGCCTTTTAAAAGCAAATCATGTGGTTTGTGTAAAAAGGGTAATCAGATCCTGATACCAGAAAATTATACAAAGTTATTTTTCTTTAAGTATACCTATCAATTTACAGAATTTACATTCTTTAAAGAAAATTATGAGTGAAAATTTAATAAAGAGGCACTGAACTTCAATAATATCTATGAGAAGAATTATATAATTATATTGGAGAGTTTTTTTACACTGTTTTTTCACAATGTATTCAACAATTAATTCATATCACTATTAACAAAGACATCTCCCAGAAATTTAATATAAGAATTGGCTCAACTAAAGTCAATACATTAATCAGAGTTATTTTATAATACACTAGATTACATTCATAAAGTAGGGTGGTGAAAATCAACTAAAATTAGAGATCGTAGAGGAAAAAGGCAAAGAGATAACTGAAAATGATTTTATAAAATATGCTTGATTTACTCTTGCCACAGAAAATGCTTTAAAGTTCAACAGTACTAGGTGAATTAAAAACAGATGTTACAGGTAAAAAAAAAAAAAAAAAAAAA
>NW_026002183.1:0-2295 GCF_001458135.2 Marmota marmota marmota | reverse complement strand
CCAGCTTTTGAGCAGAGGTGATATGATTACTGACAAAGAGTTTAAACATCAGATTAAAGTTACATACTGCCTATATGCTGCAGAATTCTGGTAAAGTTAAAATGATGAACAGGACTTTAAGTTTCAATTGGGTAAGCTGTGTCAGGAGACTCACTTATATTGTGATGAACTTCTCCTTAATACACTATTGAGGATTAGATTCACTACCACTATGAGGACTGGATTCTCTCCTCATAAGATAATGTACATGAGACTCCCTTTTGTTAGGAGACTATTGGTAGACTTAATAGAGATAGGATAATTCACCCTGAGAAGACATCTTCAGGTCTTAGGGAAAACTTTGCATGTTTTCAACCAATGAGTTGGAGAAAGTTTGCCACTTAGTTTGACCACAGGTGCACTCTACTTCAAGCCTGGAGATTGATTCTGGTTCAAAGAATAGAATATTCAAACACTTAAAGTTCTTTGGAAGAGCCCTTTCCCTATTATTTAATCCACCCCAACTGCAGTCAAGTTTGAAGAAATAGGTCCCTTGATTGGCTACAACAGACTCAAGCCTGCAGCTGTGGACTGGGAGTGAACTCCATATTCTGCTACTCCCTTGAAAGTGACTGTCTAGAAAAACAGGAGCACTAGAGAAGTTTGAGGGTTAGAAGGACGACAGCTCTGCTCCACTCACTCTGGAAGCTGACTGGTGTATGCACAGCCAAAGGTTGAGGAGTCTACGGTCCTGCTTCAGCCACACGGGAGGGACTGGCTGATCAATGCACTGTGAAAGATAAACTTCCCACTCGGAGCAATGAATGCTTTCAACCCCTAAGATAGCACTTATACTATAATGCATTGGTACTCCCTTGCTTTTAGATATATACATAATTCTCTGGGTTTTGCTACTGGTTTGAAAACAGTAACTCCTACTGACTGGACACTGGGTAAAAAAAATAATTTATACTTTTTTATCTTGCTTATATAAATTTTCTAGGATTTGTTTGCTGTTGTTAGTTTTGCTTTGTTAATTTATGCTGTTCAACCTATGATAACCAAAATGTTAGTCTATTATTTAGTTTGGTTTCCTTTGATAACCTTAAGAGGTTCTCTTCTACTCTTATTCCAACCATGGAGATCATGTGAACCATATGTCAAGACAATCCACTATAACCAAGAGGTTGTAAAACATATATTTAGGACCTGTCCTGTCACAGAAATGAAATGGATGGATGACTGTTTGGAAATACCAAAGAAGTCCATCGGGAAGTAATTTGATTTAGGAAGTCACTGATCTTGGGGTGAAGACAAATGGCCACCCCAGAGGATCATTGCCAATTATGGTCCCGCTACCTGGGTACAATATGGAGTTGGAGTTATAGAACTCCTATTTACCTATTAAACAGAATTATTCACTTACAAGGTCTACTAGAAATTATTATTAATCAGACTGCCCCTGTCTTTGACCTCCTAGCCACAAAACAGACCCAATGTGAGTGGCTAAATATCAAAACCACTTGGCATTAGATTATCTACTGGCTGAGGAAAGAAATATGTGGAGAGTTCAACAGCTCAGATTATACTGTTAGATAATACTGTTAGATAATGAGTCTCTGCAAAATATTTCAATGTACATAAACTTCCAATTTTCCTGTTGCCCTGTTTTACTTGGCCACTGGCCAAGAAGATACCAGCACTCTAGGTTCTGGGCACCCCCTTACTAGTTTTTCACAAATATATACATATAGTATTTTGAATAAATGTGGAAACAAGCTCTCTGTCCTTGAGCTGAGCTTCACAGAGATGTCTACATTTTGCGATATGTTACCAGCTGGGTCCCATGGTAACAACTGGCAGGGAGAGGAAAAATGGGGAAAAGAAACTCTACTTACTCAGGTGTTGTCCTTGAGAAGTTAACTTGCTCAAAACAGTAAAAGAAAAAGCTGCTTTTATGTGAACTTTTGCAGACTGTGAACTTCTGAGCCCCTCCCCTTATATGCTGGGTATAAAATTCTGAAACTGCATGAAATAGGGGTTCAGGAGATTGATTGATTACAGCAAAAGCTGTTCCCTCTGAGCCTGGCTGCAGCCAAAGAAAACTGTTTCCTGCTATGTTCAGTGCCTTGCCTCATTTGACCCTACAACAGTACTGTGCTATTCTAGCATTTCCCGGACTCTCCCCTTCCACTTCTTCTCCCTAGGCTGGGCTCCAAGAATGGAGCACCCAACGACCTCCCCCCAATTCCAGACACAAGGTATCCCCTCACAGTGTCCTCCTTTGGCATTCCTTTGATCCAGGTCCCTCCCAGG
>NW_026002182.1:0-2295 GCF_001458135.2 Marmota marmota marmota | reverse complement strand
TTTCTTGTTGTTTGTTTTGTTTTTCTTTATTTTATTTTTCTTAATAAAGGTTCTCTGTTACTTACACACATCTATTTATTCATATTATTATAAGGTATGTAATTATTTCTATAAGTTCATATTGCAAAACAATGTGTGGTAAAATCCATCTGTTGTTCAGTGATGTACTTCAAGTAAATATAATATGTAGCCTGAGCATTTGGCAATACAAAATTCTAGATGTCAGTATTCACTATGACATATAAAAAATAAATAAGATAAATTTTTAAAAAAAGTTGAAAAAGTTTAAAATTCATTTCTTGCAATGTATATCTATTATTAAATGAGGCATATTTGTTACAGGTACATATATATTACTATTATATACAATTAATATTTTATTGCTACATCTCAAATTAATCATATCTCTTTCAATTTAATTTGTCTTCTGGAAGCACCCATACATGACACTCTATGCAGATGTACATTTTTTTGTGTTGTGAAAATTTTGCTTTTGCTTAGTATGTTCTGCCCTTTACTCTCATTTTTATGAAATTGTCATTTCAAAATTATTCATTTTCCTGAATTTTAGACCTTTTATTTTAACTAGTGAAGTCTGTAGATTTTCTTTTTATCCTCAGCTTTAGATGCTTCCCACTATATAAATTTTTAATGTTCTGTAATTGACCTCTAATAGTCTGTAAAATTTACCCCCAATTCTGAGCACTCTGGACTATTGATGTCTGAATGAAAAAAATCTCAAAATTATTCATGCAAAAAGCAGGAAATGGATGGATCAGAATGTAAGACTGGTGGATGCTAAGTATGTAGGTGACATTATTTTTTTAAAGTGTTGGTGGAGGGGCTGGGCTCAGCTCCAGATTTCTGACCTCACACATAAGAGGCCCTGTGTTTGATCATCAGCACCACATAAAAATAAATAAATAAAATAAAGATATTGTGTCCAACTACAACTGAAAATAAACACATTAAAAATTGTGGAATATATGGGGGTAGGGAGAAAAAGATAATGAAAAAAAAACTTGAGCAGCAGAAGGGTTCAGATGCAGCAAGTCTACAATGGCATCATGAGGTTAGAGGGGTAGTGTTCTTGGAAGCAGAAATAAAATTTGGGAAGAAAGAAAAAGGTAACTGTTGCACTATTCCCAAGTGAGAGAGCCAGTTGAGAGGGTTCTGTTTTTAACTCTTCCCATCTATAAGTGGAATTTACAGTTCATGAAGTATGCCTCAGTAAGTAGTAGAACACCATATCGAAGTACCTTTACACTTTTTCAAGGCTACAAGCTCTCTTTTACAATTGCAGTCACATTACATCTTTGTACTTTTAAGTTATTAATTCATTCATTAAATTATTTATTTGTTTCTTTATTTACTCACTTTTTCTTGTCATTGTTTTTACATTACTAGTGATTATATAATGGCATAAATATCCTGAATGTTAACTTCTCTAATATCAAGTGAATGTAGTTTGATCAATTTTATGGTCCCATTCTCTACTTTTCTATCTATTTGATATTGGTTTCTTCAAAGTGTCCCATCAATGTCTCTGATTGGTGGTGGGGATAATTAGAAACTAAACTCAGGGCTACTGGGGTACTGAGCCTCATACCCAGACATTTTTTGTATTTGATACAGTGGCAGGGCCTCACAGATTTGCTTAGTGCCTTGTTGCTGAGGATAGCTTTGAAGTTGAAATCCTCCATCCTCAGTCTCCAGAGCTACTGGGATTCTAGGCTTAAGCCACCTTACCCAGATAGATCTTGCACGTTTAAATTTGATGTCATTTTAAACTTGCAAATACAACTATGTTACACTTACAGAAATACATTTCCATTCATTATGCAACTATTATTGTGGTAGCAATTTTTTTTGGGGGGTAATGTTTCTCTATAATTTTTCTGTTGTACTTACTAAACTAAATATATATCATATTAATGTCATGTTACTGACAGTGTTTTACAACATTTAATATTTTTGTAGCTATGTAGTAACTAAAAATGAATAAGCTCATATTTCTTCAATCTTGTAAGACCATAATGTAGCTAGTTTCAGACATACATTTACTGTTTGTACTCAAATTTATCATTTTATGATGAGTAGGCCAATGGCAAAATTTAGTTTCATTCAAAAAATAAGTATTTAATTGTGTTTATTCAGGTTATCATCACATCTGATAAGCCTATAAACAAAATAGTAGTGTGACTACTTCATAAGTGATTGTGAGTTGTTTTAGTAATTAATATGTTACCACAATGTGTCCATTAGAAACAGCTCATAATTTACTCAGTGTACATT
>NW_026002181.1:0-2296 GCF_001458135.2 Marmota marmota marmota | reverse complement strand
AAAAACCTAAACCTAACTCCAGCCCTAAACCTAATACTAACCCTAAATCTATCCCTAACCCTAACACTATCCCTAACGCTAAGACTAACACTAACACTAACCCTTACAATAACCTTAAAGCTAACCCTAACACAAAACCTAACAGTAACCCTAATCCTAATCCTAACACTTTCATGAACCCTAATCCTAACACTAACACTAAAACTCACCACAAACGTAACCTAACCCTAAAACTTACTCTAAACCTAATGCTAACACTAAGCCTCAACCTAATTGTAATACTAACCCAAACACTAATCCTAAACCTAACACTAATTCTAACTGTAACACTAAGCCTAATCCTAACCATAAACCTACAACTAACCCTAAACGAAACTCTAACACGAAGATTAACCTAACCCTAACCATAACTCTAACACTATCACACACCCTAACACTAACACTGACACAAACCCTAACACAAACCCTAACCAAACCCTAAAACTAACCTAAATTTAACCATAATGCTTACCTAAACCTCACCCTAACCCTAACACTAACTGTGAACCTAACCGTAACACTAACCCTAACCCCAGCTCCAACCCTTATATTATAACTAACCGTAACCCTAAACCTAAACCTAAACCTAACAACAATCCTAACACTACACTTAACCCTAAGCCTAGTCCTAAATCTAACTCTAATCTTAACCATAACCATAACAATAACTTTAACAATATCCCTACCACAAACACTAACCTAACCCTAACAGTAACACTAACACTAACAAAAAACACAAACCTAACTCTTACTATAAAACTAACCCTAACCCTAACCTGAACCCTAACCCTATACCTAACCGTATACCTAACCCTATCACAAACATTAACACTAACCCTAACATTAACCCTAATTTTAACCCTAACCCTAACCCTAATACTAACCCTAACCCTAACTGTAACCCTAATCATCACTGTAAACCTAACCCTAAACCAAACCCTAACCATAACACAAACCCTAACACTAAACCTAACACTAACCCTAAACCTAAGCATAACCCTAACCCTAACACTAAACCTAACACTCACCCTAAGCCTAACCCTAAAACTAAACCTAACCTTAATCTTAACGCTAACACTAACATAAATCCTAAAGCTTACCATAACCCTAACCCTAACCCGAACACTAACGCTAACCCTAATTCTAACCATAAACCTAACACTAATCATAACATTAAACCTAACACTAACCATAACACAAACACTAAAACTAACCTTAACCCTAACCCTAATGCTAACACTAAACTAACCTAAACTCTATTCCTTATGCTAACCATAACACTAACCCTAAACGTAACCTTAATACTAACCACAACACTAAACCTAATCCTAACCCTAAAACTAAAAATAACCCTATCACCAATCCTAAACGTAACCCTAACGGTAAGTTTTACACTAATCCTAACCCTAACCTTAACCCAAGCATTAACCCTAAACCTATCCTTAACCTTAAAGTTAATCCTGATTTTAACCCTAACCCTAACCCTAATACAAACCCTAACCTTTTTATAACAGTAACCCTAACCCTAACACTAACATTAATCCTAACACTAACACAAACATTCACCCTAATCCTAAAACTAACCTATACCCTAACCCTAAACATAACCCTAATCCTAACCATAACCCTAATCCTAATGCTGACCCTAATACAAACCCTACCCTAACCCAAATCCTAACCTTGATCCTAACCCTAACCCTAACACTAACCCTGATCTTAATCATTACCCTAACACTAACACTCACCTAATCCTAACCCTAAACCTAACAATAAGCCTAATCCTAAACCTAAACATAATTATAACCCTAACCCAAACACAAACACTAACCTTAACATTTACCCTAATACTAATTCTAACCCAAACTGCAACCCTAAACCTAAACCTAATCCCAACCATAACCCTAACCCTAAAGCTAACCCTACACAAACCCTAACCCAAACACTAACCCTAATCTTAACCTTATACCTTAACCTAACACTAAAGTTAAACCTAACCCTAACACTCAACCTCACCATAAACCTAACCCTAAACTTAATACTAAATCTAATCCTGACCCTAACATTAACCATAACCTAACTGTAACCCTAAACCATACACTAATCCTAACCCAAAACCTAATCCTAACTTTAACACTAACCTTAAACTTAACCGTAAACCTACACCTTACCCTAACACTAACCCCAAACCTAACCTTAACATGAACCCTAACACTAACCCACATCCTAACAAGAATCTTAGTACAAATGCTAACTTTAA
>NW_026002180.1:0-2297 GCF_001458135.2 Marmota marmota marmota | reverse complement strand
ATCCTCCTGAGCTGCTGGGATTACAGGCGTGCACCACCACACCGGGTACCTCTACTTTTGACTGTTAGGAATAATACTCCTATGGAAGCTTATGCATGAGTTTGCGTGTCTTCAATCCTCCTGGGTAGATACACCATGCATCTACACGTGGATATAACTCTACATTTAATATTTTTGAGGCACTTTCAGACTTTTGTTCTCATAGTGGCTGCTCCATTTACATTCCTAGCCACAGGGTGTGATGGTTCCAATGGCTCCACATCCTTGCCAACGCTTGGATGTTCTGTCGTTTTTATTTAGCCACCCTGCGAGGAATGAAGATGTAGACCAACGTGTCCTTCTTCACACTACGGATCTTGAAGTGTTCCCTTCCTGTTTTCATATGTGTTGATTAGTTGGGTTCTCAGACTTTTGGATCTTGGGCCACTGTTACAACCTTAAAAATTTTTTAAGGACGCAAATATTAATCAACTTATCAAAAAGTAACAATAATTGAGATGCTGAGGCAAGGCGACTGCAAATTCAAGGCCAGCCTGGACCAGTTAGTGGGATCCTATCAACATTAAAAAATAAAAAGGGCCAGGAGTGCAGCCCAGTGACAGAGAGTCCCTGGGGTCAGTCCCCAGAACCACAAAAATAAATAAATAAAATAAAAACCAAGGAAGACTGTCTTAATAGAACGTTGGTCTTTATCTCTACTTCTGCTTTTAGTCTGTCGCAATTTATTGGGTTTTTTGGGCAATTTATTGTTTCAATTGAACAAAATCCAACTTCACACAAACACACAGTTGGGAAAGAGGAGTATTTTAAGACTCTTTTCGGATGCTTGTAGCTTGATGCTGCACCAAGTTTCTTAAAAGATTGGTTTCTTTACCTTTTTTAAAATAGTTTTTTAGTTGTCGGTGGATCTTTATTTTTTATTTATTTATATGTGGTATTGAGACACGAACCCAGGGCCTCACACATGCTAGGCAAGTGCTCTACCACTGAGCCCCAGCCCCAGCCCCAAAGATGTGTTTGTTAAAGATTGGTTGCCATGAGGAATCCAGAAGGACATGGTGGACATTGTGTGCTCTGTCCCATGACAATGCATGCCCCTCTCTTGTCCTTTGAGTGGATCTTTTACCTGACCCTGGCCTTACAGCATCATGTTTCAGCCATCTGGAGAATCTGAGATCATTAAATCACACAGATATTCCAAGAGATGACTTGAGAAAACGTCTGTCTGCAAAACACCCCCGTCTCCATGAGTCAGGTGGTCGGTTAGTCATTCTTCTAGGCAAAAATGGTGCTCCCTGGGCAGAGGCCAGTTCAACTCTGACTCTAACCCGCAGCTGAAGTGCTTCCTGCGCACTTCCTATTCTGTGTCAGTTAGCTTTCTGTCACAGTGACCAAAATACCTGGCAAAAACAGCTTAGAGGAGGAAAAGCTGATTGTGCTCGTGCTGTCAGAGGTTCAGTCCACGGTGGGCAGACTCCACTGCTCTGGGCCCAAGATGAGGCAGGAGAACCATCTTGGTGGAAGGGCGTCGGGGAAGAAAGTGGCCCCACTCATGGCGCAGGAGAGGGAGAAGAGGGGCTGCAGGTTAGATGGGCCTCTCCGGGGCAGGCCTCCCAGCCACAGCCCCGGCCACAGTGACCACGCAGTCCGTCATCCATCCTAGATAGCGTGGGCTGATGGATTTGTTTGCAGGTCTCACAGTCCAACCATGTCACCTCCAGACATTCCTATGTAAACAGGAGCTTTGGGGACACCTCATATTCCAGCTATGACACATTCCCTCACCGGAACACCCAGACACACAGACTCAGGGGCTCAGACGCAACCAAAGTGCTTTTTTACTACATCTTGGCATCGCGAGTGTGTCTCTGCAGAACATGGTGCCACCAGCCCTGTGTGGGGCCACCAGCCCTGTGTGGGGCCTTGCTTCTGCTGAGGTTCCAGTAGTTTCACCCAGAGTGGCTTCTGAGTCATCAAATGTCCTCACAGTGAAAAGCCAATACTGTCTTCCTACTGTCAGGAAAGGCATTTAGGGACTCTAGGAGAATGTACCCATGACACATTCAACTGCAAAAGTCAGTAAAGTGCCCCGACTAAAATATTTAAAGAAAAAATATTTAAAATATTTAAAGAAAAAAATACAGGGCTGGGTTGTGGCTCAGTGGCAGAGTGCTTGCCTAGCATGTGTGAGGCCCTGGGTTCGATTCTCAGCACCACATAAAAATAAATAAAAATAAATTTTCTTCCACAACTAAAACTATCCTGCCCCTGTGGACTCCCAGCTATACTGGGGAGAG
>NW_026002179.1:0-2297 GCF_001458135.2 Marmota marmota marmota | reverse complement strand
TGATACATTATTGTGAAGAATCCTTCCTGGGTTATATTCGCCTACAGACTTGTCATATGAGTGACACATCCAGATTTGATTTTAGCCTTGGTGAAGCAAAGAGGACAAAACTCAAGTTCAACTTTCTGGATGGTGTGAATGATTCAGTGAGCTCCTTTCTGCTTCTGAGTCTGCTGGCCAGGAGACCTGGATGTGATAGGGCTTCAGTTCCTGAGGAGAAACAGAATCTGGGGCGTTGCTCATGAGGTCATGTCCCCGGAAGGATTTTGGGAAGGCTATGACATCTCTGATGCTTGCAGCTCCAGTGATAAGGCACATCAGTCTGTCTAACCCTAAGGCAATTCCTCCATGAGGGGGTGCCCCATAATCTAAAGCCTGGAGCAGATGGGACAGTAATTTCACATCTTCCTTCAGTAGTGTTGCCAGGATGTAATGCTGTAGCTCTGCATCGTGAATTCGGATGGAACCTCCTCCAATCTCACTGCCATTTAAAACCAAGTCATAGTGTTGGCTGCGAACCTTTTCAGGTTCAGTGTACAGGAGGTGAATGTCACCAGGGTGGGGAGCAGTGAATGGGTGGTGGGCTGACTCCAGCTCCAAGGGATTGTCCTCCTTGGGAAGAAAGAGTGGGAAATCCACCACCCAAAGGAAGGAGAACAGGGCTGGGTCACGGAGCACCATACCATTCATTTCCAAAATGTCGGCACATGCCAGACGTAACTTTCCCAACAGAGAGCATGCTTTCTTGTGCTCTCCGGCAGTCAGGAGGACTACATCATCTTCTTGAATCTCCATTAGTCTAATTAATTCCAATCTTTGTTTCTCCAGTATGAATTTAGCAACTGGTGAATTCCAGTTTTCCTTGTTTTTTAGGAATACAGGTAAGACCTCCTCTTTAAAATGGTCAGCTGCAAATTTTCTAATGGACTCAATGTCTTTCTTTTTTAAGTAATTTGCTCCTTCACGGACACACATGGCTTTGACAGCTCCTTGGGGCTTACTAAGTGCATCTTGAAGAAATCTGACCTCTGTGTGTTTGAACACATTACTGATATCGACAATCTTCATGCCAAAGCGAGTGTCAGGTTTATCAGTTCCGTAGGTGGCCAATGCCTCAGCAAAGGTCATGGAAGGAAAAGGAACTACCAAAGGGTCTTTGTCACTGGGCCAGGAATACTGGAGCAGACCCTCAATTAAACTCTGGATCCCAGTCTGGTCTACAAAAGACATTTCTATGTCAATCTGAGTAAACTCGGGCTGCCTGTCTGGTCTTGAACCTTCATCTCGATAACATCGGGCAACCTGAAAGTATCTGTCTAAACCACCAACCATCAGAAGCTGCTTAAACTGTTGAGGACTCTGAGGGAGAGAATAAAACTTTCCATGTTCCCGGGATGGTACTAGAAACTCTTTGGCACCCCCTGGGGTTCTCTTAAACAGTGTTGGGGTTTCTATATCCGCAAACCCATGGAGATTACAAAGGTACTCCCGCATTTTCATGACCACCTGGGACCTCAGTCGCAGATTGTACTGCATTTGGAAACTACGAAGGTCTAAGTAGCGATACTGCAAACGAAGAGCTTCCGTTTTCTTCACAAAGTCTTTAATTTCAAAGGGCAGTTTCTTGCAGGAATTCAAAAGCTCAGCTGTTTTAACTTTGATTTCAATCTCACCTGTTGGCATTTTTGCATTTTCCTGTCCTGGAGGTCGGGAAATGACTGTTCCGGACACTTGCACCACAGATTCCAGAGGGGCTTCACATAGAATCTTCTTTACAGAAGCAGCTGTCTCATCCTGGGGAATGACAACTTGAACAAGACCGTGGCAATCTCTTAGGACTAGGAAGATGTTTTGCCTAATATTAGGATGAAATAAGCTCTTTCCCCATGCTATTGAAGCTTCCCAGCTGTTTCCAGGATGTGGGCCCATTTCTAGTTTACTGGTCATAGGAACTCTTCCAATTTAGTTAGCCCAGGGCTATTTTTAGTCCATTCCAGGACCAAGCTTCATTTTTACTCTCTTCTGGTACTTACTAAGACTGACACCATTTGGATCTTCGGTACTGAATCCATCCACACAAGGTGACTTCTTGGCCTAAGTGAGAAGAACGTAACTCTCCACACGTGTTGGTCCTGGCAACAAAGCTATTGAATTCTGAAATTCTCCTCTGTGAACTCAGCGCCAGACTTCGGGAGAAAGAACCCCAGGTTGGCTGGGCTGTCCTTCCGATGGGTCTGGATAAACCCCTGCACAGCTGACTTAACCAGGAAAGGAAGTACATGCTGAGACCCCAGGAT
>NW_026002178.1:0-2297 GCF_001458135.2 Marmota marmota marmota | reverse complement strand
TTTTTTTCCTCAAAACAAACATCATGGGGTTGGGGTGGTGGATCAGTGGTAGAGTGCTCACCTAGCATGCAAGAGGCACTGGGTTCAATCCCTGGTAACAAACAAATAAACAAAAAAACAAAACCCAGTTATTTTCTTTTCTCCTACCTCAGCCTCCTGAGTAGCTGGGATTATAGAAAAGCACCACCTGCCTAGCTTCTTCTTTTTCTTTTTGGTTCAGGGGAGTGAAACCAGAGGCACATAACCACTGAGCCACATCCCCAGCCCTTTTCTGTATTTTATTTAGAGACAGGGTCTCACTGAGTTACTTAGGGCCTCGTTAAATTGCTGAGGTTGGCTTTGAACTTGCCATACTAGGGATTGAGCCCAGGATTGAGCCTCAGCCTCTGGAGCCCCTATGATTACAAAGAAGCAGCACCATGTCTGGCCTGCCTGGTTTCTTAACAGGAAGAGTCAATTCAAGTTCAGGATATAGTTTAAGTATTAACATTTAAATGTTTTTTAAACAAAATAAGGACCAGTAGTGCATGCCTGTAATCCCATACTCTTGGGAGGCTGAGCAGGAGGATCTTGAAATCCAGGCCAACCTGGGCAATGGGCTGGGGCTGTAGCTCAGTGACAGGGCACTTGCCTGTCACATGTGAGGCACTGGGTTCCATCCTTAGCACAACATAAAATAATGACAGGCTGTCCATCTACAATTAACTACAAAAAAAAATTAAAAGAAGATGTTTTATAAAAAAAATACCATTTGAACATATCAGTGAGAATGTTAAAATTTCCTTGTTATATTGTTAGGTTGTAGTTTCCTGACAACTTAATTAATATTCAACAGAAACAAATTGTTCTAAAGTTCCATTAGTTTTGTACAAAGGGATACCTATGTGAAAAGAGCTAGTTTGATTTGGGTTCACTTTTCATTACTAAAGCATAATAGAAAACAGTTACATGTGGAGCTTATAGTTTTTTTTAAAAGAAAGTGCCCTTCTGAGGTTAGTTAACTCTTGGTTAGGTGAAGTTAAATGACCTTGTTTCATTTCATTTTTCATGGTACTAGGGATTGAGCCCAGGGGCACTCTACCACTGAGCTATATCCCCAGTGCTTATTTTTATTTTATTTTATTTTATTTTGAGACAGTGTCGCATTATGTTGTCCAGGCTGGCCTGGAATTTGTAATCCTCTTGCCTCAGTCTCCCGAGTTGCTGGGATTATAGTCATGTGCCACCATGTCTGGCTAGTCTCCCAATCTTTCTTAACCTTAATTTGAGATCTAGTTCACTTTTCTTTTATGAATCACTTTCTTTTTTTTTTTTTTTTTTAAAGAGAGAGTGAGAGAGATAGAGGTAGAGAGAGAGAGAATTTTTTAATATTTATTAATTTTTAGTATTTGGTGGACACAACATCTTTTTTTTTTGTATGTGGTGCTGAGGATCGAACCCGGGCCGCACGCATGCCAGGCGAGCGCGCTACCGCTTGAGCCACATCCCAGCCCCATGAATCACTTTCTTATCACATGATTCTTATTAAGCACTCTCTTATCACATCAGAATACATGATTCTTATGCAGCACTTTCTTATCACATCAGATTACAATGAGTCTTATTAGATTTGAATTAATGTTTTAGCCAAGCATGCGTGTAATCTCAGATACTAGGGAGGCTGAGGCAGGAGGATCACAAGTTGCAGGTCAGCTTTGGCAAGTTGGAGACCAGCCTGGGCAATTTAGCAAAACCCTGTCTCAAAATAAAAAGGCTAAGGAAATACCCGGTAAAGCACCCCTGAGTTCAATCCTCAGTTCTGAGAGAGAGAGAGAGAGAGAGAGAGAATATGAATACTTTGGTTACTTGGCCCCTTTATACTCTTAAAAATTACTGACTACAGCTGGGCGTGGTGGCACAGATCTGTAATCCCAGCAACTCAGGAGGATGAGGCAGGAGGATCTCGAGTTCAAAGCCAGCCTCAGCAAAAGCAAGGTCCTAAACAACTCAGTGACATCCTGTCTCTATAAATAAAATATGAAATAGGCTGGGGATGTGGCTCAGTGGTTGAGTGCCCCTGAGTACCACTACCACCCCAAAATTACTGAGTATACTCTTAAAACTTATTGAGTACCCTGATTACATGGGTTATGTCCATTATTAACTGTGTATTAGAAGTTAAGTCCTACAAATTTATTTTTCTTTATTTGAAAATAACAACAAACCCAATACTTTTCAATCTTTTCCTTGTGCTGTGGATTGAACCCAGAGCCTGGCACATGTGAGGCAAGAGCTCTACCACTGAGCTACAACCCCAA
>NW_026002177.1:0-2297 GCF_001458135.2 Marmota marmota marmota | reverse complement strand
AGAATTCGTGTGCCGGGGGGGGGGGGTCTCTGCTGCAGAGGGCCTGGCTGGGCTGCGTGTATGAAGGCCTCCGGAGCACTAGTCCTGTTTTGAAGGGTCTTCTGACCTCAGGGCCTTTGCATGGGCAGGATAAGATCTCCATCCTCAGATCTATGACCCCAAGTGTGGGGCTGTTCACCCTCTCAGTGGATGGATGACCCAAGTAGTCTGTCCTCGCCAGCAGGGGCTGACCGGGAGCCATCTGGACTCTTTTCATCCATGGGAGGCACTTCTTAGTGGCCAGAGACTTTCTGAGCTGGGGGGTTCCCAGTCCCTTGGGGTCGGGGCCACTGCCTCCCTCCCCAGGCTGCACAGCCCTGCCTGGGGCCCTCACAGTCAGCGCCTAGTCCTGCCCCACCGGGCCTGCGGATTACTGACACATACCTTGACGAGTCCCAGCAGGCGGGGAGGCTCCCGTGCCGGCGGCCATGCGTTTGCCAGCCTCCCTGGGCGGCGGCAGCACGTTTTGCTGGGGAAGGAATGTGGAAGCTCCAATGTGTGAGACACCTCCAGGGTGTCACCTGGGGAACCTGGGAGGGAGACCGAGGCACAGGCAGAGGCCGGGCCCCTGAGCCTCAGGGCTGGGATCTCGTCAACCAGTGGGACGGGCAGGTGGTGAAAACATTAAATTGTGTCCTCTTGTCCGCCCAAACTCAAGTGCAGTGTCTGTTTTCCACAGGAAAGACCCTTTGCCCATCTGTCCACCTGTTCTTCATTCAACATGACCTTCCTGATGGTGGCAGAGGGGAAAGGTAGGACCAGAGGAGAGGAGAACAGTGCCTCCTGCTCACTGGGCACCCCGCACCCACATCCAGCCCCAATGGTGCAGGTGATGTTTGGGTCATTCTCAAGGGAGGGACACATCCCGTGTGAGCAGGCGTCAGGACATGTGGCAAGTCCATGCCTCAGTCCTGCTCCTCAGCCCAGCGCCCTCAACACCTGTCCTCTGGCTGTGGATTTAAGGGTCGTGCATCTACTGGGAGGACTGTGGTAGTGGCTGTAGCATGTGGTTCTGTCCCCAGTGGTGTCATAGGATCGCGCTGTGTCTACGGCCGGCTCCCGGCTCCCTGCTTCCTGTCCTCAGCCTCTGGTTCTGCAGATCGCCATCTACATCAACCCAAGGCAGCCTTTCCCCACTCTGAGCCCAAACCAGCCTTCTTGTCCACCACCTGCACCCTTGGCTCTCAGCTCCTCTCCTGGAGCCACGCAGTGGCTTTCAGAGATGCCAAGCCAGCCTTTTTCTGAAACCTCTCAGCAGTGTTGTCCCCAGCCCTTTAACTTCTCTCAACAGGGGCAAATGTAAACCTCCAAGGACAGGGGCAGGGGCAGCAGTGTGTGTGGAAGACCCTCCCTTCTGGAGGTGGTCCAGACAGGCCAGCAGGTGTGGAGGTGCTCTGCAGACACCAGTCACTCTGGCAAAGGGCATGGAACACTGCAGCATGTGACACAGCTGTGACAGCACCGGGAACTCTTCTTCCAATTTCTGTTTCTATTTCTTCCTAACAAGTGACCAGCTGTGCACAGACAGGCTCTGGTGGGCGAACCATACCTCGAGAAGTGCCGGCCATGTTTTCTGGATACAGGTAACAGATCTGAACTCTGCTTCCTCCTTCCTGAGTCACACCATGAGAAGGGAGGCAGAGCTGCCAGGGGGCTGGAATTTTCCATCTGCCTAGGCTGGAGGTTTGTCCAAGAGACTCTGGAAGAAGTGTCCACCAGGCCATTGGCAGTCCCCTGAGATTGCATTCAATGTGACTGTACTACCCATCCATCACCTCATCCATCCGGCTGATTACAAAGGGGCTAGAAGGCTTATGCAAATAAGCATCATTTGAACAGGGTAAAAAGGCACAAGGTCTGAAGAAACGGAGCAGCAGCCTGGGAGATGCAGCCCTAGGCAGGCTCCCAGGCACCCAAGCCCAGGAGGGACAAGTGAGCTGAGGCAGGAGCTCTGTGCTCAGGAAGGGGCTTGCCATGAACTAGTGTGTGGGTTCTGGTCCTGGTCCTGTGTGCCACAATGATTCTGGCCACAGATTCTCCTCCTGAAGCCACTTCTGATTGTGCCCCTTGTAAAAAGTTTGATTTTTGTCGGTTCCAGAAAGAAATCCTCACCGCAGTTCCCTGAGATTCCCAGCACAGGCCTAGGATTCATCTAGCATGTTGGTTTCTCTCGCTTTTTAAGTTCTGTATGCTGAGTACTGATCTGGCCAGCTAGAGGTGCAGAAAGGGGCCCAAAAGACAGAGAGATGGGGCGGGGG
>NW_026002176.1:0-2297 GCF_001458135.2 Marmota marmota marmota | reverse complement strand
CAATCACTGGGTCAGGACCTTTCCATTGTCCAGTTAGAATATCCTTCCAAAGTACCTTTGGCTTATGTACATTTTTTGGACACATGTGCCTTTCTGCAGCACTAAGCCCTGATGAATCCAAATTTAAAAGGTTTAAAGTAAAAAGGGTTATGTTAAGTTTATCTTTGGGGGATTTATATCCCTTCCCAATTCCTCTTTTTGTTTTAGTAAGTACATTTTAATAGTTTAATGGGCTCTTTCAACTATGCCTTGTCCCTGTGGATTATACGGGATACCTGTTATATGAGTAATGCCAAATGATGAGCAAAATTATTTAAAAGAAGCAGAAGTATAGCCAGGGCCATTATCTGTTTTTAACTGTTTTGGAATAGCCACAGTGGCAAAATTTTGTGAACAATGAGATATAATATCTTTAGTTTTTTTCTCCAGCATGAAGGGAGCCCATCAAATATCCAGAAGAAGTATCAACTGTAACATGCAAATATTTTAATTTTCCAAATTCTGGCAAATGTGTGAAGTCCATTTGCCAGATATGATTAGATATCAGTCCTCTAGGATTAATTCCAAGATTAACTAGTGGTCAAAAGGTCACACAATTTTGACATTGTTTTATTATATGTCTAGCTTGTTCCTTAGTTATTCTAAAACACTTTTGTGAAGTATTAGCATTGACATGGAAGGATTTGTGAAAATTTGTAGATTCTTCTAGTACAGAAAAAACATGTATGTCATGTGTAGTTTTATCTGCTAAATCATTGCCCAAACTAAGGGCTCCAGGCAATCCTGTATGTGCCCTGATATGTCCTATAAAGAATGGATCTTTTCTGTCCCAGATTAGACTTTGTATAGTGGAAAACAAAGAGAAAACAGTAGAGGAAGGAGCTTGTTTATGCTAATAAAAGCTGCCACAGTCCGGCTGGGCACAATAACCAGGAGGTGACAAGCGACTTGAAGGTTGAATCGGGAACTGCTTTATTGTGGGGAAACTCAGCGGGAACTCAAGGTATCGGGCACCCAAGGTAGCAGGAGCCGCTTTATTGCGGGACAGCAGAGGTATATATACCTAACTGATTACACACAGCTTGACTCAATTAGCATCATCCAGTTACAGCAATCAGGCAAATAAAGAATCCCTACCATCTTAATGGCTCGGTGGCGTTGCCTTACAAACCACTCCTCCTGGCAAACTGCCAGGCGCCATCTTGACTTGATTTGTGGTCCCCAACAATGAATGATTTTGGAGCTGGGCTTGAACCCAGGGCTTCATGAATGCTAAGCATGTGCTCTATCACTTTGTTCCACTCCCAACTCCTCATATTTATTTGCAAACAGGGGCAAGTGTCCTTCCTGATATAATTAATCAACTAGTTCTGTTCATTTAGTCAGTTCTACTATGTACTTAGTATATTTAGGCAATTTATAGATATTATAAAGAATTATGTTTCCAATGTACTTCACTTTGTTACCTATTTTTATCAATATTTGAAATAGCAAAGTTGTTTTGGTCAACCATGTTCTACCAATAACTTAAAATTACCCAAATTTCTCCGTGTTTGGAGTCTTGAGATCACAGGAGAAAACACTGTCTCCAATCTAAGTTTATCTACATATATGTGTTGCAGAGACATGTAATCAAGCCAGCGAAGTCAACAAAATACTGTCAAGTACAAAAACTAGATTAGATTAGATTAAAATTCCAGGTGGGGGGGAAGGAGAATAGATTTTTATATAAACTAACAAAACTAGGCATAATGTGAAAATTCTGACTGTTCAATACAAGCTTTAGTTTTAAAATTTGCTTTCAATTTTTAAAGATTGTGATTACACATAGCATTTACCATGTTAAACATTTTAAGTTGTGCACTCAATCTCAGAATCTTTTCATCTTGCAAAACTGAAAATACACTCATGAGACAACTCCCTATCTGCCCCTCCCCTGCCGCCAGCAATCACCCTTCTCCCACTGCCTGTCTCTGAATCTGACTATCCCACATAGATAGAATCACCAAACTTTACTTTTGCATCTTTAAAAATGAATGATGATAGGTATAAAATTGCTGTGATATGTAGATTTTAGTGGATAAATTAAGTAAATATTAAAAATGTTAATATGCCCCAAATTAAATTCTTTGCCATGTCTTAGGCTTATGAAAAATAATTTTGAAAAAGTCAAAGGGCATGAGGGGATATGTAATTTTCCAGATTTCCTTTAGGGGTATGTGAGTAGAAAAGAACCAAGGGGGGGCGGGGGCTGTGGCTCAGCAGTAGAGGGCTCACCTAGCACATGGGAGGCCCTA
>NW_026002175.1:0-2297 GCF_001458135.2 Marmota marmota marmota | reverse complement strand
GATGTCCTCGGTGGGCCCAGCCCTGGCCTCAGGGAGTCCACACGGCGGGAGCCTCTCTGCTCTTCAGTCCCACAGGAGAAAGGACAGGGAGGCGCAGCTGCCGAAGGGTGGGATCGGGGTGGTTTCTGGGGCTGCCTGGGCCCGACCCTCGGTGCTCCTGCTGGGTGACCTCAGACAAGTGACCCGCCTCTGTCTGCCTCCCAGGATGGCAGTTAGGATGGGCAGGGTGTGGGAACAAGGTGTGGGCCCCCACTCACCACAGAATACCATGGTCCAGGGCTCCAGAGGCTGAAGGATCTGCAGCTCAGCTTAGCAGGGCTCAGCAACTCAAATTAAGAAAAAGGGGGCCGGGGATGAGGGTCAGCGCCCCTGAGTTCAATCCCCGGTACCCCCACCCCCAAAAGAGGGGAGGACAGACAGCGAACAATTCAGTGTGATTTAAAAAAAATTTGAAATTAATGCTTCCCCCCAAATCTGTGCTGAACAAAATGTCACGGTTTTAAATAAAGACAGAACTGGTGTGGCTGACGAGGGTTCTGGCACTGCTGCAGTCTATCAGAAATTTAAATTTAAAATAAAAACAAGGAACTTGAATGAAGAAACACTTAAAAATTAAAATAAAAACGAATCCGCGATCAGTCCCAGGGTGGTGCTGAGTCAAAAGGACACCCGGCCACGCTGACCTCGACTCCGTCCTGAGCGGGGCCTAGCTGGCTGCGGGTGTTCCTATTACGCATGGTTCCTTGTCCTGGTCTGGGGATGGCCCTGGGCTGCGCCTCCCCAAGCCACACCCCAGCCCTTTCTATTCGGCTTTGAGACAGAATCTTGCTAAGGTGCCCGGGCCGGCCGTGGCCGTGCCCTCCTCCTGCCTCAGCCTCCCGAGTGGCTGGGACAACAGGTGTGGCCTCTGTGCCCCTCTCTCTTTAAAACTATTGCATTACATTTTTCATTCAAGATTTCTTTTTACAATTCTGTGGTTTTTAGTATGTTCACCAGGTTGTACCACCATCACCACCACCTAATTCCAGAACCTTCTATCACTCCAAAAAGAGGCCCTGCCCCATGAGCAGCCCCCCCCCCCCGTCCCTCCCAGTTCTGCACCTGTGATCCACATCCTCTCTGGACTCCCCCGACTCCTGTCCCGGAGTCACCCGCTGTGACCTGTGTGTCTGGCTCTCACTGATCACGAGGTCCTTAGGGCCATCTATGCTGCAGCTGTCACCTCGCTCCTGTTGGTGGCTGAGGGCCGCTCCAGGTGGATGGACTAGAAACAAAATGTAGTCTATCCATGCCATGGGACATTATTTATCTTGATGGCTGAATTTTGGGTCTGAAATAAGACACCCCCCACCCACCTTTCCCTAGTCCTGATGCTGATGCCACATTAAGAGCTCATGTCAGCTACAGGAGCTTCCTGCCCCAGGGCCCTTGCATCGCCTCTCCACTCGTGCCCTGAGTTCCCCAGCACCTTCCCTGACTTCCTCCTGCAGCCATTTCTCTGCTCACCTGCCCCAGCGCCCCTCATCATATGTGGCAGGTCCTACAAGTCTGCTTCTCTATTTGTATTCACCTCCCGGGTTTGCCATGTGGATCGAATGACCTAGTACACAGCAAGCACTTAGCACAGAGCCTGGCGCATGCCAGGAGCTAGGTGGTTTGTCAACATCAAGCCAATATCTGTCTCATTAGAGCAAAATACAATTTAAAGTGAGTATAAATGCTACAGAAGAGAAAGGGAGGCCATGAAAAGAGGTAATGGTGGCGGAAGGGGAGTGGGAGACCCAAGGAGGGAATCCTGCACCCTGTGGAGGAAGGTGTCCCCAGCAGAGGGCACAGAGGGCAAAAGCCCTGGGCAGGACCCAGCCTGGCATGCTGGGGGCTCTCGAAGACCCCAGGTGGCCGTAGCAGAGGGAGGAGGGAGGACAAGAGGGACCGGGCTGGCTGTGAAGGACCCTGTGGGCTGCAGAGAGGACTTGGGCTTTAGTCTGGGGACATCTTTGGAGAGTTTTAAGCAGAGGTGACACGATGCCCTTAGAGTGGTTGTCCTAAATGTGTCAATGTATTTCCCAATAGTTTAGGCACTGTGCACGACGGCTGCGGCGATGTCCAAAACGCGTCACTCTGGTTGCAGTTGCTATAAATACAATTATTGCTATTTTTGTTAAACAAGTCAGAAACCTGGGAGCGCTGAGCGCCGTGCCCGGCCACAGCAGAGTGGACGCTGTCCACAGCAGAGTTGCCGGTCTCCCGTCGTTGGCTCCGACGGGGCGCAGGCCCAGGGCGCTGGAGCAGCGGGG
>NW_026002174.1:0-2297 GCF_001458135.2 Marmota marmota marmota | reverse complement strand
AAAAAAAAAAAATTGTTCATTTTCACATATTGTGAATTACTTAAATTTCTTTGGAGTTGTTTCTTTTGGTGCATATGTCATTCAAAAGTGTAGTGTGCAATTCCTTGAAGATTTTCCAGCTACATTTCTGCTACTGATTTCCTGTTTCATTCCAGTATGATCTGAGAGCAAATATGTATGATTTGTTTCTTTAAAAAAAAAAACATTTATTTTTTTAGTTGAAGGTATTGTGTATATTTTATGTGTTGCTGAGGATCAAACCCAGTGCCTCATACTAATAGGCAAGCGCTCTTCCTCTGAGCCACAACCCCAGCCCCCATTTTCCATTTCTTTAGACTTGTTAAAGTATGTCTTGTAGCTCAGAACATGGTCTGTGTTGGTGAATATTGTATGTGATCATAGAGAAATGTGCACTGAGGCTTGGGCTATAGCTCAGGGGTAGAGAGACTTACCTAGTATTTGCAAAGCCTTGGATTCAATCTCCATCCCTGCAAAAAAAGAAAAGAAAGCGAACAATAGAATGTGTACTGTGTAGTTGTTGTTCTACAGTGTCCAATGTCTCCATTTAATATAAGATGCTGTTGATTTCAGCTATATCATTACTAATATTCTGCTGCCTTGAGCTTTCATTTACCGTTGGAGGCATATTGAAATCTCGGTTTATAACTATGGATGTGTGATTTTCCTTTCACTTCCATGTTTCTGCTTAATGTGGTTTGATGCTTTGTCTCTAGGGGAGTGTGTGTTAAGGATTGCCATGTCTTTTGAGAATCAACTGCTTCATTATTTAATCTCTTTATTGTTTATTATTTTGTTGGAGGTACAGCTTATTCTCAACATAGGATCTACAAGTGTTTTTGGATCAATGCTGGAATGATATCTGTCTCTGAAAAACTATATTCATCTTTGTCTTCAAGTTGATCTTATTTTGAAAATATTGATACATTTTTAATTGACAAATTGAATGTATTTATAATTTCAAACATGATGCTTTCAGCATGCCTGTACTCTCATCTACCTGGGAGACTTAGTCAGGAAGATATCAAGTTCCTGTCTCAAAATAAAAATTTTAAAATGGCCTAGGGACATGATGAGGTTGTAACTCAGAATGACTCAGTCATAGTGCTCCTGGTTTCAATCTTCAGTGCCACAAAAAAATAACTGATTAGTTAATTAATTAATATATACATACATATGGCCTTTAAGCATGTGTACATTGTCAAATGGCTAAATTGAGCTAATTATCAGATACATTTCTTCACATACGTCTTTTCTATGGTAGGAACACTTTGAAATATGATCCCATGGTTATTTTTTTTTTGATGGGTTAACATCAGATTATTTATTTTGCTTACACAAAATAAGGACAAGGGATCTTCATTATTTCACCAGTTGAGAATGGCTGTTCTCCCCCCAATCCAGATTTCTCTTGGAGGACCAGATGTGTCAGCTTGGTTTGATTGACTCCATGTTTGTTTGTTTTTTCCCCCTGGAATATTGTCTCTGTTGAAAAAGTGGCTTCACAAAGAAGGTGGCAGCAGGAAAATTTCAGAATCCAAAGCTTAAAAATAAGTCTTGGGCAGTGTGGGGTTATTTTCTGTCTCTGGGAGGGATCATCCGGTGTCCGAGGCCTGGGGACAGAGGCAAAGTCCCCAGCCGCCCATCCAGGAGATGTCACTCTCAGTAGCGTCTGGTGTCCTGACCTGTGCTCGCCCAGGATGATGGTAGTTAAGGAGCAGCAGGTCACAGGGGCCCCCTGACCCTTTGGGAGACAGAGCTCTCCCTGGGCAGACCCCGGGCCTGAGGGTCAGCGGCCAGGGGAGAATCAACGACTGTCTCCACCTGTGGTCCCTGAGGTCCTGGGGCAGGGATGCAGGAGGCAGCCAGTGTCACAAGACTCCCTTCCCCAGCCAGGCCAGGCGCCTAGTTAAGTGAGGAGAAAGACGGTGTCCCTCCTCAGGGCCTGGCCCCTGCGCTGGTCTCACTTCCTCCCCAGCACCGCCTGGAAGGGGAGGAAGTGAGGCCACCGTCACATTCAAGTTCAGGTTGTGACAGCTCAGTCTGCCCCCCAACAGGCCACATACTCAGCTCCCCTTCATGGGCCATGTCCCTTCTGAGTCACGTCCTGCCCTTTAAAGGCACAAGGACCCAGAAGTTCCAGGGACACGTCCATGTTTAGGCCCCCGGATCTGGAAGTTCCTCAGGTACACATCCATGTTTAAGCCCCAGGATCCGGAAGTTCAATGGGTGCACGTCCATATTTAGGCCCCCAGATCCGGAAGTTCCTCGGGCGCACG
>NW_026002173.1:0-2297 GCF_001458135.2 Marmota marmota marmota | reverse complement strand
TAACTAAGAACAGAGTAGGGAGGAAGAGCATGAGAAGAAGATTAACATTAAACAGGGACAAGAGGTGGGAGGGAAAGGGAGAGAAAAGGGTAACTGCATGGAAATGGAAGGAGACCCTCATTGTTATACAAAATTACATACAAGAGGAAGTGAGGGGAAAGGGAAAAAAACAAGGGGGAGAAATGAATTACAGTAGATGGGGTAGAGAGAGAAGATGGGAGGGGAGGGGAGGGGAGGGGGGATAGTAGAGGATAGGAAAGGCAGCAGAATACAACATACACTAGTATGGCAATATGTAAAACAGTGGATGTGTAACTGATGTGATTCTGCAATCTGTATACGGGGTAAAAATGGGAGTTCATAACCCACTTGAATCAAATGTGTGAAATATGATATGTCAAGAACTATGTAATGTTTTGAACAACCAATAATAAAAATTAAAAAAAAAATAAAGAAAGAAAGAAAGCATTACTAACAGACTAGACCACTTAGAAGAAAGAACCTCAGACAATGAAGACAAAATATAAAAATATATAATCTTGAAAATAGAGTTGACCACAGAGAGAAGATGTTAAGAAACCATGAACAGAACTTTCAAGAATTACAGGATAACATGAAAAAAAAATTTAATATTTATCAGGATAGATGAAGGCACAGAGATACAAACCAAAGGAATGCACAATCTTTTTAATGAAATAATATCAGAAATTTTTCCAAATCTAAAGAATGAAGTGGAAAATCAAATACAAGAGGCTTGCAGGAACCCAAGTGTGCAAAATTACAACAGACCCACATCAAGGCATATTATAATGAAAATGCCTAGCATATAGAATAAAGAGAATTTTAAAGGCTGCAAAAAGAAAAATATCAGATTACATACAGGGGAAACCAATATGGATCTTAGCTGATTTTTGAGCCCAGACTCTCAAAGATGGTAGGTCCTAGAATAACATATATCAGCTCTGAAAGAAAAATGGATGCCAACCAAGAATCCTATATCCAGTGAAATTAAGCTTCAGATATGAAGATGAAATAAAAACCTTCCATAATAAACAAAAATTAAAAGAATTCACAATCAGGACGTTTGCACTTTAGAATATTCTCAACAAAATATTCCATGAAGATGAAATGAAAAAAAAAAAAGTGAAAACCAGTGAAAGGAGGAAATATACTAAAGGACTAGTCAATAAAAGGAGAAACAAATTCAAATAAAAAAACAGAAATAAACCAAAAATGACCAGAAACACAAATCATATCTCAATAAAACCTTGAACATGAATAGCCTGAACTCATCACTAAAAGACACAGACTAGCAGATAGAATTAAAAAACAGACCCAACAATATGCTATTTCCAAAAGACTTACCTCATAGGCAAAGACAACCACAGACTAAAGGTTAAATGATGGAAAAAATATATTGCTCACATGGATTGTATAAACAAGCAGAGGTTTCTGTCCTCATATCAGATAAAGTGGACTTCAAGCCAAAGTTAATCAGAAGGGACAAAGAAGGAGATTTTATACTGCTTAAGGGAATTATAGATGCATCAGATATAACAATCATAAATATTTATGCCCCAAACAATGGAGCATCTATGTACATCAAACAAATTGAAGCAAACAAAAAAAAATCCAAAAAATTGACAAATGAAAAGTTGGATCTTTGTAAAAATAAATAAAATTTATAAGCCATTAGTCATGCTAACAAAAAGAAAGAGATAAAAAACTCAAATTACTAAAATTTGTGATGACAAAGGAAATATCATTACTGACACTTCTGAAATACAGAGATATTTAGAAAATATTTTGAAAATTTATACTCCAATAAAATAAAAATTCTCAAAGACATGACAAATTTTTAGAGACATATGACCTACCCAGATTGAACCAGTAGGACATACACGATTTGAACAGATCAAACTCAAGCAATGAAGATGCCATCAAAAGCCTAACAATTAAGAAAGCCCAGAACCAGATGGACTCTCGGCTGAGTTCTGCAAAACCTTCAAAGAAGAATTAACACCAATACTTCTCAAATTATACCATGAAATAGAAAAGGAGGGAAGCTTTCCAAACTCACTCTATGAAGCTGGTTTCATTCTGATACCAAAACCAAAGGCACACCAAGGAAAGAAAACTTCAGATCAGTATCCCTAATAAACATACATGCAAAAATTCTCAATAAAATTCTGGCAAATCTCATACAAAAACATATTAAAAAGATAGTACCCCATGACCAAGTGGGGCTCACCCCAGAGATGCAGGGTTGGTTCAACATATGGAAATAAATAAACATG
>NW_026002172.1:0-2297 GCF_001458135.2 Marmota marmota marmota | reverse complement strand
CATTAAAGGGCGTTGAACTCACTATTATCCATGGAAATTAGATTTAAAACCAAAATAAAATAAAATAAAATAATAAAACAGCTTTTAAATGACTAAAGAAAAAAATGAAGTCAGCATACTTCCTAAGTGACATCAGAAGTGCACATATTAGAATATATGGCACAAATAACTTTCACAAAGTGAATACACATTGCCAGGGACTCTACCCAACACAGAACATTATCTGCATCCCAGAAAACCCCTCAAGTTTCCCCCAGGAAAACCCAGTCTTCACCCTTAGTTAGCACCACAGATTAGTGTCACATAAAAATATTTGGTCCTTTTGTTCATATCTTAAATAATCTCAGCATTATTTAAAAATTTAAAGATAAAAATGATTAATATCCTTAATTGGCAATATACCAACAAAAATGTTAGTATTTCAGTACCTTAATAGCACAGTATATGTAAGGCAGTGGTGGCCCAGATAATGAGGAAGGGAAGATGGGAGAGACTAAGTAGTGACTGCCTACTCAGGAAAGAAGGGGAATAGTGGTATTTTGACACTCAAGTTCAAAAGGAGGCTTGTAACTACTTAGATAAAGGAGATGGAGAAATTGTAAGGTGGCAGTGTGAAGAGGGTCTTCGTCTCAGAAAATGAAGGGTGGAGTTGAGGTCCCTCAGTGAGCTGGTGACTGCATCCCAAGAGAGGGAGGACAAAAGCAAGGAACCAACTGGGAATGTTAACAGGGTGGTGGTCAGAGGGGTCAGCAGGGAGCCCCTCATTCCAGGAGGAAAACTAGTGGACAAAGTAGCAGCAGCCTCTTTGATTGTGATGATAGAAAGGTTAACGGAAGGAAATGATTGATAAGGAAACCCTAATGGTCAGTCTGACATCCGTGCTGCGGGAGGGGGTCAGGAGCCCCTGAGCTGACACCGCACAGCCTCCAACAGTCTCCACTAATGGCCCAACGCCATCCGCCCGCATGGGAAAGCAGTGTAGGCAACCTCCCTCTGAAGGTAAAAGATTCTGACCATTATTGCCTCATGCACATTTTTGAGATGAACAAAGAGAATTGTCTTATGGCTGGGGAGTGGAAGTACATATACACAATATTGTAAATTGTACTTCAGAAAGTTCACTGACACCCCTGCCTCCCCCCCAAAAAAACCCTCAAATATATCCATATAGAGTAGGAGTTAAGGACTTGCAATTTATAGAAAATGTGTGTTTGAAAACACAACACACCAACTGAAGATATGTATTTAAACAGAGTAAAGACACTGGTGGGAAAAGAACTCTATTTAAAGTTAGAACTCATGGCTAACTTTATGGCAGTGGGAAAAAAAAAAACAACCCGTAAATTATTGCTTAATTTTTTCATTTCCAGGATGAAAATAAGTGAGGGGGTTATAATTCTTACTCTGCCTACTTTTCAGCATTAAATAAAATAATGCCGCTATGCATAGGAAACATCAAAACATCACACTCACAGAAGTCACAATTAGTATTAAGCTTTGCCTATCACTTGTTGGTTTATTCATCCCCTTTAGAATCCAGATTTACTGCAATATAAAATAAATGAGGAGCAAGACAAGGTGTGTCTTCTTCCCTGTGTGACTACATGGGTGAGTCTTCTCTGCAACGTGGAGTTACAACTGGAAAAAAAAAAAAAGGAAATAGGGGTTTTATGTCCAAAAGGATTTTCCTGTGGAAAATGTAAACAGTGTAAACTATGATCTGTGCAGCTAAGAAACACCTTTAAGAGTTAAGTAAATGATAAATGACACAAGAATTATTCTTCACTTATTTTTTCACTTTTATTTTAATCTTATATTTCATCTTCTGGATATCTTTACCCTAATCATCTGAAGGAATAAAAAAATTTTGCTGTACCAAAAAAAAAAAAAAAAAAAGAAAGAAAGAAAAAGAAAAACAAATGAAAAAATCACGATAGTGAAAGTCTGCTTAAGCAAAACCCAACCAAACAACCATTAGCAGAAATTTTCAGTTAACTCAATTTTTAGGAGATAATAAGGTTGAGATCAGCCTAATCAGATTTTGGTGACCACATGTTTTAGTCAGCTTTTTTGCTGCTGTGACTGAGACATGACCAGAACTAACTGTAAAGGAGGAAAGGTTTATTTGGGGGCTCATGGTTTCAAAGGTCTCAGTCCATAAGTGGCTATCTCCTTTCCTCCACACTAGAGGTGAGGCAGGATATTATGGTGGAAGAGTGTGGCAAAGGGAAGCGGCTCACATGATGATCAGTAAGGGAAGAGAGAGAGAGAGAGAGAGAGAGAGAGAGAGAGAGAGA
>NW_026002171.1:0-2297 GCF_001458135.2 Marmota marmota marmota | reverse complement strand
TGTTTTATAAAACAAACAAGTAAAAAGTGATACAAAATGGGTATCTGACAAATATTTGAAGAAATAATGAGTTAATGAATGAATACATAAATGTTACCTATCAATAGGAATAAAGTGGGCTGAGACCATAGAAGGAGGCAGACGGGTGGTAAAGAAGGTGGCTGCATGTTCACAGGTGAGGTAGATTCTTGACTGTGAAGAATGTACCTGATTTTAGGTTGCAGATTTGGCAGAGAGTCCCAGACAGAGAAAAAAAATTAAACAAAGGCAGAGCAAAGCTATACTAAGTGGGGCAGAGCAGAGCTATACTAAGTGGCATGTTTTTATATCAACTCAGGAAGAACGGTATTTAGAAGAGAACCAATTTTTTAAAAGCAATGAAATCTGGCTCTGATACCGCACTGTATGCCCCCTGCAGTCCATTCCTCTGCTGTATCAACCAAAAATTCTGGATAAAATACAAAACCCAATTCCTAGAGAACTAAAAGATGCTGGCTGTATGTACAGGGAATCAAAAGTGGAAGAAGGTTCTGCCATTGGGATGAGTTTTCTGCTGCTTCTTTTTTTTCTGGTTTTCCAATGTAGGGAACCTCTTCTGTTGTGGAGTGGTATAGCAGCTCATGTGAGAGTGCAGAGATTCTTAAGAAAACCCCGTGCACAGAGAAACCTGGAAAAGAGCCCAGGCAGACCAAAGAGTGCAGGGGGGATCCTGGAGGGAAGAAGATAGAGAAGGGACTTTTCATTGTGTACATGAACCCACACAGGTCTCAGCCTACCCCTGAGGTATGCACATGCAGGATGACTCAAAACATTATAGAGAAAGTTTAAAGAGGACTGAGATTTGAACCTAGATAGAGCCTACTATCCAAATGGAATTGGGTTGATTACCTGCCACAGATTTATACAAGAAGCCAGAGTCTACACATGAGAATATTCATGATTTCTAAGACATAAACAAAATTAATTGATAAAAAGTACAGGAAACTGTATTGATTTTCAGTGGAAAAGATAGTCAACAGATGTCAACCCCTAAATGATCATATAAGAACCATAAAGCAGCTGTTTTAGATATGCTCCAAGGTTAAAAAACAAAACAAAACAAACCCCACAGGAAATTTAAAAAAGTGGGTATCTCAGCAGAGAAAGAAAAAACATGAAGAGAATCAAATTAAAATTTAAAAATTAAATTATAAAATACCTGAAATAAAATATTCACAAATAGACTTAACTAAGGAATGAAAAAGAGGAAAGCAACAGCACATTTGAAGATGGTTCAATAGAAATGATGTAATCTGAAGACAACTGAATAAAAAAGAAAAGAGACCAGGGTACTTAAGAATAGTACCAAAGTGTCTGATATTATGTATAGGTGGAAGCCCATAAAGAAAGAAAAAATTGGGGCAAAAGATACTTTAAGAAACCATGACAAAAATATTCCCTGCTCATGGATAGGCAGAACTAACATCATCAAAATGGCGACATTACCAAAAGTTCTCTATAGGTTTAATGCAATGCCAATCAAAATCCCAACGGCATTTCTTGTAGAAATAGAGAAAGCAATCATGAAATTCATATGGAAAAATAAAAGACCCAGAATAGCAAAAGCAATTCTAAGCAGGAAGAGTGATTCAGGCGGTATAGCATTACCAGACTTCAAATTATACTACAGAGCAATAGTAACAAAAACAGCATACTGGTACCAAAACAGGTGGGTGGACCAATGGTACAGAATAGAGGATACAGAGACCAATCCACAAAATTACAATTATCTTACATTTGACAAAGGGGCTAAAAGCATGCAATGGAGGAAGGATAGCATCTTCAACAAATGGTGCTGGGAAAACTGGAAATCCATATGCAACAAAATGAAACTGAATCCCTTTCTCTCGCCATGCACAAAAGTTAACTCAAAATGGATCAAGGAGCTTGATATCAAAACAGAGACTCTGTGTCTGACAGAAGAAAAAGGTGGCTCCAATCTACATATTGTGGGGTCAGGCTCCAAATTCCTTAATAGGACACCCATAGCACAAGAGTTAAAAACAAGAATCAACAAATGGGACTTACTCAAACTAACAAGTTTTTTTCTCAGCAAGAGAAACAATAAGAGAGGTAAATAGGGAGCCTACATTCTGGGAACAAATTTTTACTCCTCATACTTCAGATAGAGCCCTAATATCCAGAGTATACAAAGAACTCAAAAAATTAGACAATAAGAGAACAAACAACCCAATCAACAAATGGGCCAAGGACCTGAACAGACACTTCTCAGAGGAGGACATACAATCAATCAACAA
>NW_026002170.1:0-2297 GCF_001458135.2 Marmota marmota marmota | reverse complement strand
AAAAAAAAAAAAAAAAAAAAAAAAAAAATCTGTCAACCAAAAGTCATATTCAGCAAAATTGTTCTTCAAATGTGAGAAATTAAGACATTCCTAAATTCACAAAAATTGAGGGAGTTAATTACTACTAGATTTGCCTTTAAGAAATGTTCAAGAGAGTTCCAAAGGGTGAAATGAAAGGAAACTACAAAGTCACTTAAGGCCGTGTGAAAAAATAATTTTAATAAAACAAATACATGGACAATCATAAAAGCAAATGTTGTAAGTTTAGTTTGTAATTCTACTTTTTGTTTTCTGCAAAATTGAACAGACTAATGCACTTAGATGAATTAATAGGAACTTAAGGAACTGGAAAAAGACAAAGATAAAAACAAACTAAACCTAAATTTAGTGGAAGAAAAAACATAATAAATATTTAAAGAAAGAATGAATAAAATAAAATAGAAAGCAATAGAGAAAGTCAATGAAAAGCACAATATGACTTTTTGAAAATCAGTAAAATTGGAAAGACTAAGAAAAAAACACAGGTGTTCTAAGAAAAAAACAGATGACTCAAATCACTAAAATGACAGTGAAAATGTGGATATTACTAGCATTTATATAGAAATAAAAAAGATTATAATACAGTACTATAAACATTTATATATCAACATATTGGATAACTTAGATGTAATGGACAAATTCATAGAAATATGAAATCTGACAAGAGTTAATCATGAAGTAAAAGAAGATCTCAGATAGACTTACAACTAGCAAGGAAATTGAATCAGTAATAAAAATCTCCAGACAAATAAAAGCTGTGGACCTGATGGATTCAAACATTTAAACAAGTGACACCATCTTTCTCAAACACTTGCAAAAAATTGAAGAGAACATTTCCAAACTCCATCTATGAGGCCAGCATTACACTGATACCTAATCCAGATTAAGTCATGGTAGGTGAGAAAAACTACTATTTCTAGGAACATCAAAGTAAAGCCCCTCCTAAAAATACTAGCAAACTGAATTCATTAGGCATTAGCATGTCTACTTTAATAAATAAGAAAAAAATAATGCTGTTGAGGATGTGGAAAAATTGAAACGTTTGCACTCTGTTCATGGGGATCTGAAATAGCACAGCTACTATGAAAAACAATATGATAGCCCCTCCAGAAAATTAAAAATAGAATTGCTGTATGACCCTGCAATGTCACTCCTGGGTATATTCTCAGAATTGAAAGCAGAGTGTTCAAATTTGAACATTCAAGTTCACAACAGTATTATTTGTACTAATTAAAACATAGAAACATCTTGTTAGTACCAGGGCCTTTGTGCTTGATGTTTCCTTTGGTCCCAAAGTTCTTCCAGGTATCTGCATGGCTTCCCTTGTCTTCCTTTGTATTTCTGCTCAGATGTTGTCTCATCAGAAAAGACTCCCCTGACTCCCCTATCTAAAGTATTTCCTAGTTCCCACCTCATCATTTTCCCCTTTACCTGTTGTATTTTTTAAACTTTTATGTTATCACATTATGTATTTATTTATTTTTTCTACTGAAGTATAAATCTGTGAGGTCAGGACTTGAGTTTTAATCACTGAAATATCTTCTAGTACCTAGCAAAGTGACATAGAAGAAGTATTCAATGTATTGCAGGTCAAATTATGTTACTTCTTTGCTCAAAACCTTTCTCTCATTCGCAATAAAAACCAAAGCCCCTAAAATGGCCTTTGTCGTGGACCAAATTGTGTGTCCTCTATCCAAGTTCACATGTTGAGGCCTCAATTCCCAGTGTACCTCAGAAAGTGGCCACATTGGGAGATTGGCCTTTTAAAGAGTGGTTAAGGTTAAATGAGGTCGTAATGGTGGAGCTCTCATCCAATGTGACTGGTCTCCTTATGAGAAGAGGAAGAGACGGAAGGGAGCATGTGCACAGAGAAAAAGCCTCGTGAGAGCACAGTGAGAAGGTGCTGAACTGCAAGCCAAGGACAGAGAGATCTCAGGAGAAACTAAACCTCCTGATACCGTCACCTCGGATCTGCAGCCTCTAAGGAATGAGAAAATCATGTCATTAATTATGAGGATAGCTGGGCGTGGTGGCACATGCTGTCATCATGGTGGCTCTGGAGGCTAAGGCAGGAGAATTGAGAATTCAAAGCCAGCCTCAGCAAAATTGAGGCACAAAGCAACTCAGTGAGACCCTGACTCTAAATGAAATACCAAAAAGGATTGGGGATGTGGTTCAGTTGTCAGGTGCCCCTGAGTTCAGTCCTGGTACTCCACCGCTCCAAAAAATGATGGGGATAATTCTGAGAAATGCATCTT
>NW_026002169.1:0-2297 GCF_001458135.2 Marmota marmota marmota | reverse complement strand
CAATCATATATATATATATATATATATATATATATATATATATATAGATAGATAGATATAGATATAGATATATAGATATAGATATATCTAGCCACCATTCTCCATAAAAACAAATGGAAATCCTGTCATTTGTGACAACACAGTGATATAAGTCAGGTCAAAAGAAAAAGTACTGCATAATCTCAGTCAGATATGGAATAAAAAAATGTTGATATTATAGAAGTTGAGAGTAGAGTAGAAGTTAGCAGTGGCTGGGGCAGAGAGGGAGGATAGGGAAAGAGTGACTAGTGGCTACTCAGTGATAGCTTGGATAGCACTAAGAAGTTCTTAGGTATGTTATAGCCTAAATATAGATGATGCAAAAGTACCATATATTTCAAAAATCTACAATAAAAGATTTGAATGTTTTCACCATAAAAACATGGCAAATGTTCGACGAAATAGATATGTTTAACCTGATTTAAACATCATTCAAAATATATATGCATTGAATTACCACATGACACCCCATTATTATGTGCAAATTTTACATTTTAAAATATTAGTTTAAAAATTAATTAGTAGATGGAGGAAAAACAATTTGATATCTCTTCCTAAAAAAGTTTGTGGTCATTTTATAAGAATTTAATATGTAGGTAGTTCTATCTGCTAAAATATTGAGTGGAATATGGCTTATTATAACTATGATTAAATCACTAAATATTTGGACAGAAAATAATGTGGTTACCAGCTTCATTATTACCACATCGTACAACCTCAGACACTTTAGTCATTTGGCCAGTATGAGTATAAAGCATAGGAATGGTCTGTTTCCTCAAGGAGTGACTTTAAAGAAGTTAGTACAGTAAAACATTACCTTGGCAATAATAGAAACCTGTTCAGGGCACAAAGCAAGCAAAAACAGGAAAGTATTCAAGTCTATTTGTGGGGAGCAATCCATCAGAGACCTTTGAACTGACTTTTGACCTCCTGAAGGAGTTTGCATAAATAGAAAATGAGATTGATTTAAACCATAAAATAACATAAAAACCTTTAACTTCATTCTGCTTTGCTGTAAAATTTCTGAGGGTCTCAGTTAATGTGTCATTTCAGAAAACCCTTTCCCACACCTCGAAAATCTATTTTTATTACTGTCTTTTTAACAGTATTTATATTTGAAACTAAATAAAAGAGATTCATAGTACATAAAACATCTGCTCTGGCTAATTTTAAAAATCAGCTCTTTAAAACTTTTTTTTCCAGGTATGGATGTTTTGCTTTATAATGCAATTGTGTACAAGTAAATTACATGAAAAAAATACAACTATTTTGATCATGAACAGGTTCCCATGAAAATAAGTCCCTTTTCTTTCTGCAGAATTTACCTTTTTGTCCACATTATGAATATCATGAACAACATGCATTCTCCTAAAATGTTCATCATTATTAGTTGCCAGATATTTTCTTAATAAACTTATTAAAACATGGGTTTTCTTCTAACATAATTCCTGATTAAAAAAAATACTGAAATTAGTTGAAAATAACTTCAAATTAAATTAAACATTTGTATGACATTTCAACAAAAATAAAGGACAACACTTAAAAACTCGCATGGATATAAAGTTTCAATATTGCTTAATTCAGCATGCTTATTTCATTAAATTTTTCACATAGATAAATGAGAATGGTATTCATTATTTTATATAAAATGTTTTATCAGATCATTTACTTAGAAATCAAATGTCAAAATATTTTCTGATAATGAAATCTGAAAATACTCTTAACCATGTTATTAAGATATTCTGAAAAGACTTGACAAAATTTAGTAATTAAGTTTCTCTCAAATAATAAGTTAAAATTGAATTAAAATCTTTAGCTGACAACTTTACTCATTAAAAAGCATGTAGGCTGCCTAGTATCTATGGAATGTACACACACATTGTTTCAGGAGGAAATGCATGACCTCAATTATTACTAATATTAATTTCTTTATTGATATAAGTGTTTCTAGTGATGCTTGAAATATAAGTATTATCTTTAATTACAGACATTTCATGCCTCTTTAACTTGAGGTCAGAAAAATTAAGTACATTCTATAGGAGTGATATTGAAAACAGTCAGTGACAAGAATCCTTATCATTTTCATGTAAACTGACAAAATACAATCTGAATTTTAGGCCGAAATTTTCACTGACACTTTTATTATTCAAAATCTGTGCCTTGATTATTTTCTTTCCCTCCTTTTATCCTTTTGCCCTATTCTCTTCTTCCTTCCCTTCCTTCATTCTTTTCTTCCTCCTTCTCTCCCTCCCACCCTC
>NW_026002168.1:0-2298 GCF_001458135.2 Marmota marmota marmota | reverse complement strand
AAAAAAAAAAAAAAAAAAAAAAAAAAGATTAAACAATTGTTCACAATTGTTTAATTGTTACAATTTTGTTTCACAAAATTAAACAACTGTGTAAAATCTCAGGGTGTGAAACTACCATCAGCAGAGCTTAATTCCACATGAGATATCATCTCTGTAGGACACTTTGAGTTATCTGGAAAGTTGCTATTTAGTTTCATGATAATTGCTAGGTTTAGCATCTATTTTACCTAAGAATGGAATCTATACTTTATGAGTACATGCTAACTTCTAGTTTTTCTACATTATTTCTGTGGTTCTCAAGCTTTTTATAACAGCAAAACTACTTTTTTCTCCAAATGCGGCATGGTTGTTGAATATTTATAATTAAGTACAAACAAAACTGTTAGAAAAGAAGGTCTGATGGAAATCTCGGGATTCCACTGGTCTCAGGCAAGTATGACAGTTTTAGGGAATCCAAGCTAAATAACATTGTGTTATTCACAAATGCAATGAAAAGTGATACTAAAATCATTTCCAAGATTGGAAACACACTTGAAATAATTAGATCATACATTTAATTAGAAGCTATGACCAGCTTTAAACCTGGGTCTTTCTGGCTCCTCCAAAGCCTGAATTCTTTTTGCTTATATCATACAGCTTCTTTTTGAAAGAAGACAAAATTTTCTTAAGCAGTTTACAATACATGGATAATATATTTTATAGATAATTACAAAGTTTTCTAGGTTAAAAATTAGGCCACCTATGATGCACCTCTGTACACACCCTGTTTTATTCCAGCTGGCCTTGAATCACTGGGTGTCCCATTTTTACACCAAGTAATAATGGTGTAATTATTAGATATGTCCCTTCAGTTGGGGACATTTTTGGCCCCCTTCTTTCATGATGATTAAGATTTGATAGTGCTTTTTGTTCCTATTTTCTTACATGGATCTAGAACTTGAAAGTGTATTCTAAACACTTAATTGACTTATAAGATATTAAGTTAAACATATGTTTTATATAATACTCTTACAGGATTCAAATGAATAATTGTTGGGTATTAAGGAACAGAGTAAAAATATTTTAGAAATAGAGTGAATTTAACATCTTGTCCAAACTACTCACTTTGGCAAAGCTCATCCTAAGATTTATATATTGGGAAACTGTATAGAATATTTCTCAGTATATTCTGGTATAAATAAATCAAAAAGGAATACATAAGGAAAGAATAAGAAAATACATGGCTCCTCTGTTTTATTCCTCTAAGAAAACCCAAAGGAAAGAACCTGGGCATACTTCTTTCATTGGTGTAATAAAATCCTTACCACTTTAGATAGCTTGGGTCTAAATTTATTAAGAAATTTCCTAACAGAATGATATTAATCTCTAAATTATAAAATAGGTGGAAATATATGTTTTCGTAATTGTTCCATTAAAATCAGGGCACTCCAGCATCCATCACAGAGCAAACTTGTGAGACTGCAACCTGTCCAGTGAGCTATGGGCGACCAATGGGACAACTTCTTTTCAACAGACCAAGAAGGAGAAAATGCACTATTCAGTTGCTGGAGAGAAAGATGAAATGTATCCTCTTAGGGCTTATGAGCTAGGAATAGAGCATGAAACAAACCAGACCAAACTTCTTTCTTACATTCCTGTGTGGGGAAAAAAAAATTATAACCAAAATACTGGAGGGAAAATAAGGCATAAAACACCATTGGCCTAAGAGTCACAAAGGTAAAAAGTATGGAGTGCATCAAAAATAGAAAAAAGAAAAGTTAGACTAGGTGAAGTACAGGGAATTTTGTCCATCACAGAAAAATGGACAACCAAATTTGGTACATATTTTCAATGGGACATTAGACTTTTAAAAGGAAAGGGATTCTGACATGGGCCGCACCATCGAATGAACTTTGAGAATATCATGCCAAGTGATACGAGCTAGTCACAAAAAGAAAAATACTATATAATCCCACTTCTATGAAGTAGAGTAATCAAAACCACAGAGACTACAGAGTAGACTGGCAGGATCTGTGGTGGGTGGGTGGAGTGAAAGTTTAATGAATAGCATTTTTGCTATTAAAGATTAAAAGAGTTATGGAGGTGCAAAATGGTAGTATTTGTACTTCATTATGGATGTACTTAATACCACTGTATACTTTGAAATGGTTAAAGTGGTAACTTGTATATCACTCCAATAAAAAAATAATAAATTTTAATAATAAATATACACAGCTTTACTTTGAAGGTTAAATAAACAAAAAACTAAAGGACCATTAAGGTTGGCTCCAGTCTGACATTTTTTTTTTTTTTTTTGAG
>NW_026002167.1:0-2298 GCF_001458135.2 Marmota marmota marmota | reverse complement strand
TTTAGAGGTAGAATGAAGGTTAGGGTTAAGACTAGTAATATGATTAGAGTTGAAGTTAGGCTAAGGATTAGGGTTAGGAGAAGGGTTAGCATTTGGGTTAGGGTTTGGCTTAGGGTAAAGGATAGGGTTAGAGCTAGGATTAGGGCTAGGGTTAGGGTTAAGTTTAGGTCTAGTGTTAGGGTTAAGATTAGGGTTAAAGCTAGGTTTAGGGCTCGTATCCAGGGTAGGATTTCTGTTAAGGTTAATGCTAGAGTTAGGACAATGACTAATGTACAAACTAGGGTTACAATTAAGGTTAGTTTTAGGTTATGGTTAAGGCTAGGCCTAGAGTTAGGGTTAATTAAGTTAGGGTGATGATTAGAGCTAGGATTAGTGTTAGGTTCAGCGTCAGAATCAGAGTAATTTTTAGAATTAGGGTTAGGGATTGTTGTAATATTTGGTTTTGATTTAGGCTAAGGGTTTGGGTTAGGGATATGGCTTGGTTTTGTTTTATGGCTAGGGCCAGGGCTACGGCGAGTTTTAGGATTAGCATTATGGTTAGGGGTAGGGTTAGGGTTTGGTTTGGCTTATGATTACAGTTAAATTTAAAGTCAGGTTTAGATTTAGTGTTAGGTTTAGATCTAGAGTTAGGATATGGCTAAGGATAGAACTAGGGCTAGGGCTAGGGCAAAAGTTATCGTTAGTCTTAGGGTTATGGTTAGGGTTAGGATAGGATTAAATTAGGGCTAGGATTAGCGCTAGGTTTGGTGTTAGTATTAGGCCTAGGGTTAGCACGGGGTTTAGGGTTAGGTTTAGGGTTACGGTTAGGTTTATGGTAAGCCATGGGGTTTAGGGCTAGGGTGAAGGTAAGAATTAGGGTTAGGGCTCGGGTTATGGTTCGTGTTAGGATTAAGGCTAGGTTTTCTAGGAATACAGTTAGGGCTAATTTCAGTTCTAGGGTTGTGGTTAAATATAGTTTAAGTTTAGTTTTATGGCTACGCCTTGTGTAAGTGTTAGGTTTAGAGTTAGGGTCAGGTTTAGAGCTAAGGGTATTATTAGAATCATGGTCACGATTCGTGTTTTGAATAGGTTAAGGTTTAAATTTAGGACTCGAATTGGCCTTATGGTTAGGATCAGCATAATGATAGGGTTAGGTTTAGGTTTCAGGTTACATTTAGGGAAATGGATAGGGTGAAGATTAGGGATAGGGTTATGTTTAGGCTTGGGTTAGCATTAGGATTAGGGTTATGTTTAGGGTAATGGATACAGTTAGAGCTAGGGTTACAGCTAGGGTTATGGTTACAATTAGAATTAGGTTAAGGGTTAAAGCTAAGGTTAGGGCTCGGAATAGGGCTAGGATTTGGGTTAAGTTAGGGCTAGGGTTAGAGTTATGGCTAATGTAAATACTACAGTTATTATTAGGGCTAATTTTAGTATTAGGGCTTAGGACTAGGTCTAGTGTTAAGTTTAGGTTTAGAGTTAGGGTGATGTTTAGACCTAGGGTTAGTGTTAAGGTCAGAGTCAGCGTGAGGATTAGTTTTATGGTTCAGCTTAAGACTCAAATTATTGCTAGGGTTAGGGCTAGGTGTAGTATTGGGGCTTGGTATATGTTAAGGATTAGGGTTAGGTCTATGGATGAGTTGTGTTTTAGAGCTAGGGCTAGGGCTAGGGCTAGTTTTAGGATTAGCCTTAGGGTTAGGGCTAGGCTTAGGTTTAGGCTTGGGCTTATTATTAGGGTTAGATTTAGAGTTAGGGTTAGATCTAGGGTTATGGCCAGGGATACGAATAGGGCTAGGATTAGACCTAAGGTTCAGGCTAAGATTAGGCTTCCAGTAAATTATAGGGTTAGAGCTAGAGTTAGGGCTAGGGTGAGAGTTAGACTTAGTCTTCGGGCTAGGGTTAGTGTTAGGATTAGGGATAGGGCCATATTAGGGTTAAGACTGGGGCTAGGATTAGTGTTAGGGTTAGGCCTAGGGTAAGGGTTAGGGTTATAGTTAAGGCTATATTTAGGGCTAAGATAAGAACTAGGGTTTGTGCTAGGGTTAGGGCTAGGATTATGGCTAGGGCTAAAGTTAGGTCTAGTGTTATGGTTAGGGATAGTTTTAGGGTTAGTTTTATGGCTAAGACTAGTGTAAGGGTTAGGTATAGGGTAATAGTCTGGTTTAGAGCTAGGGGAATTATTAATGTCAGGGTCAGTGTTGGGCTTTGGTTTAGGTTTGAGTTTAGGATTGGGTCTCAAATAAGCTTTAGGGTTAGCATTAGGGTAATGATAAGGTTAGGTTTAGCATTCAAGTTAGGTTTAGAGTAATTGACATTTTG
>NW_026002166.1:0-2298 GCF_001458135.2 Marmota marmota marmota | reverse complement strand
GTATCCCTAGAACCCCACCTGATCATGGTGCACTATTTTTAATTTGAGGAGTATTAGTATTAATTATTTTCTTAATACTGTTGTATTTTGGATGTATCCACATCCATATATAACAGCCAGCTTCTTTGGTAAATGTTGTGTTATTATGATTGTTCCACTGATCTCCAATTCCCCCATTTCTATCCCTTTGTTTGCACTTCTCCTATTCCCTGAGACCAAACAAATTTGAAATTAGACCAATGAATAGGCCTATAATGAACTTTAGGAGTTCAAGTAGAAGGAGGATGTGTAGGTCTCTTACTTTAAATCAAAGGTAGACTTGAGACTTAATTTAATTTGTGAGCAAGTTCTATCAAAAACTGAAATAGGAAAAAAGTTAGACTGCTTTAACAAATAGTCAACCTTTGTAAATGCAAAGGGAAAGTTTCCCAAAGAAACTCAAAGGGCTAATCCAGTTAATGCATGAAGGACAAGTATGGAAAATAGCTTTATTGCTAATATGGGGCAAGTTTTTTTTACTGGTCTCCATAGAAGAACAAACTAGTTATAATGTTGCCTTCAATCAAAGTCTTTTCCAGAGAAAGCACCTAACTCTTGTCAGTTCTGTGAAGGATGAGAGATGGGGAAGATGCAGAGGAAAGGTATGAAGCCAGCAGAGGTTGGTTCGTGAGTTTTAAGGAAAGAAGCTATGTCCATGACATAAAAGTGCCAGGTGAAGGAGCAGGGGCTGAGGTAGAAGCCTCAGCAAGATATCCAGAAATCCCAACACACTTGATGAAGGTGGCTATCTCAAACAACAGATTTTCAATATGGACAAAACAATCTTAAATTGGAGGAAGATGCCACCTAGGACTCAAGAGAAGTTTATGGCTGGCTTCAAAGCTGCAAATGACAGACTGACTTTCTCTGCATTAATGAATAACAGTGATTTAAGATGAAGCCATTCTCATTTGCCATTCTGAAAATCCTAGGGTCCTTAAAAAGGAGTAATTCCTAATTTACTCAGCCTTTGTTCTATAAAACAAACAGAAAAAGGATCAAAGAGATCCTATTCATATATATGATAGTCTGCTAAATTTTTAAATTTACTGTTAATATTTGCTGCTCAGAAAAGATTTCATTCTAAATATTGCTACTCATTGACAAACCTGAGCCCCTAAGGGTTCTGATGGAGATGTACAGCAGATTTTTATTGTTCTCATGCCTAGTAATACTAAATCCATGCTTTATCTGATACATCAAGGAGTAATTTTTTTTAAAGACAGATGAAAAGCACCCCCTCTCAGAAAAGTGTACACTGGGTTCCAACATGGGCTCCACCTATTCATGAACCACCTGTGCTTTCATTTTTCTTTTGTAAATGGTAACAACAGTAGAAGCTCTCACTGTTTTGGTCACTTGTGTCTCTAGTAATTCCATGGGCTGAGCATATGGTACATATTTGACATGTATGAAAAGCAAAAGTATTGCTATTAATAAGGATCAATTTTTGCAAATTTTTATTGTCTGACTCACAACAAACACTTTACACAACTTAGATATTTCTTTTCATTAGCATAATCTATATTATTTAACTCCATTATCTTGGGGGAAATAAATTTTGAAAGCATCAATTTTTGCTTCTTGTCAAAAAAATGACAGGAAGAATATTATCTTTGAATTTTTTTTCCTAGGGGAGCACATGGTGCATCTAACACTTATCCATTATCCAGAGGAAAACAGATTTCACAAGTTTATTGCATATGAACTTGTGATTTAGTTGTTTTGTGCTTCCTGACTCTTTGAAGCCTGGATTCAGCAAAGCTTAAAATAAGCCCTGGATCACGGATTAGTGACTCTTCTTTTGGCCCACACCTGCTTGATTCTTTATAGTCTTTTATCTATCTCACCTCTATCCCATCAGATAATTTCCATCTCTGCTAAGATGAATGTAGTTGTTATTTTTGGTATTTTTCACCCCAGTGGGGTATAGCATTCTTTATATTTTTATCACATTTAGACACACATTTGTATTCATTTTCTGTCCCCATTCAATGGGATACAAAAAGTGAGAACTTTGGTTTTCTGTTAAAAGAAAATGAGAAAGAAAAATACCTTGTGCCTTGCATGACAGAAAAATACCGTGTGCCTTGTGTGCTATATAGAACAATTACACAGGCCACTGACCTGTATATCTTTAGATTCTAGTATTGGCATTTAGAAAAAAATGATTTCCTTCAGTTTTATAAGACTCTATTAGGATTGGACCTCTGCAAATTCTTGAAAAAAATTGGTAATTACATGAAAAAATAAATAAAA
>NW_026002165.1:0-2298 GCF_001458135.2 Marmota marmota marmota | reverse complement strand
AAAAAACTTTCTTTATTGGAAACCTGAGATACACTTCTCCTCCCCCCCCCCTTAGCATGGAATGAAGAGGCGCTCCGCCTGAGGGGGTCTTTCAGGCCCCTTGCATTCCTAGGCTCTTAGGAACCATAATCTCTTTTTCCAGAGATTCCATTCCATGAGGTCTTTATTCCTGGAATTATAGTTTCTTTAAACCAGATTTAAGGAGATAGTATAGGAAAACTTTTCAATGAATTTTTAGCTAGCTTTAATTCCATATGAAAGATATTCCTAGCTTAGATATTTATACACAAGTGGAATTTATTTCCACACATTTGTCTGCCTTATTTCTGTGCAGAATTATTATGGATGTGAGTTTAAAAGAACTGTTGCACTAGGTGAAAAAAAAACATGAAATTTTCATGTAGACTCTCATGAAGAGAGAAAATATAGTGGATTTTGGGGATGAAGTTGAGGAGAACAGATACATGCATCACTCAGAAGAGACAGGGAGAAAGAAAGGGTCAGGTAGAAACTCACTAAGACATTCATTGCCCATCATGCAGGAAATGCAAACAAATTAAATAGTCTCTTGAAGTGATTAACTTATATACTGAAATACTATATAGACATTAAAAGGAAAAATGAATTTGCACACTGATATAAACAAATGCATATAGGCACAGAGGCATACCCACATGATGCAAAAACCTAGACCAACATTTAATACAATACATACACTAATTACTTTTGTAGAATAGTGTAGCCTTTGAATTTATTATGGCACTTGAATTTATTTTAAAAATATATCTCAACCATTAATAAACATTTAGAAATAAGGAGGGCAGCAAGACGGAACAGACAGGGTCTCTAAAAAACTCAAGGAGGCAGGTGGGAATCAAAGGACAGGGATAACTTTATATTAAAGCATGAGTTGACCTGATCTTGATGACTTCATAATGTACAATTAGAAGATTTAGTTAAAATATTCCCTTAAATGGGAGAATACTAACTTTCTTATATAATAAACATAAAATCAGGTCTACTAACAATGTGTTAACTGATTGGCAAGAAACATAGCAAAAAATAAAAATAAATAATAGATAATCATGATTTCTTCATACTCAAGCTAACTTCTGGTCTTTGAGAATTTTCTTACATTTGGCTTTGGACTGGTAACAAAGTAGAAATAATTTCTTACTCTGTTCCTTCTTAAATGGACTTCTTGCATTTTTCCTTAACATTTTTGTGTTTCTGATTTTTTTTCCTCAAAGGAAAATGTCTGTGGGCTTCAAAAGTCAAACTACACATAAATATTTTTTGAAATCTGTTTTAATCATGTCTTTTCACAGTGTTTTTTGACTGCTGGCATTTATATATGCTTTTTGTGTGGAATAATTGCTTTTTACTTAAGGTGGTCTCAATTTCTAAAAGGCAATATTAGGTTACCATTCACAATGACAGTTTGGGAATGTCTTGAAGAGATGTACATTTTTCATTCTTGAACCCTTGCAAAGAGCGAGTTTGAGCATGCTGTGGTCTATATTTCAGCAGCAAATGAGTTTGTTCTTCAGTTGCACATTCTTAAAGCTGTCTTTCAAGAATAAATGTCATTGGAGAAAGAGCGGCTGGGTAGCACCTCTCTCCAGCCTCAAACTATTTCTCCCCCAAGGCAATGTTTCCCAATTACACTTCTCTGTCATCAGCACCTTCTTCTTGTCTGGGCTCATCAACCTTCCAGCCCAGTTACCACGGTGCTACATTGCTAGAGAAATCAGGACCCCACACCAAGATGATCATCTTAGAAATGCACAACACCCTGGAATGGGGCGAGAAAGACCAACTATTTCAGATTGAAAAGTGGGATGTTTGTCTATATAGGTGGCCTAAATGTCTAGTCTGATTAAGAAAGTTATTTTAAGCAGAAAAGATAATTTACCTTAATAAGGACAGCAAACATAAAACCAATATGTCTTCCCTTAACTAAACACTGGAGCAAATGAAATATGACTTAACATGATGGTCAGTCTTGAATATGAAATATCAACTTTCTGAACACATGCAAATTTTTATGTAAATGTATAAAAGATGTTTCTGTTTCACAGAAAACTAAGGTACCATTTATATTACATTTGTTTTTGCAAACACCCAAATTTCATTATCTGCCATTCACCAAGGAATGAAGCAGAGAGAAAAACTTTAAATTCAAATGTACAATTTCAATTTTGTTTTTTTGTTTTTTTTTCTTTTTTTTTATTGTTGGTTGTTCAAAACATTACATAGTTCTTGATATCTCATCTTTCACACTTTGCTTCAAGTGGG
>NW_026002164.1:0-2299 GCF_001458135.2 Marmota marmota marmota | reverse complement strand
TCCAAAACATCCCTAATAGAGTGAATATTAATTTACCAATAAGAAACTATGCCACTATTTAATATAGTTAACTACATAATATTGAAAGTATTCAAATATCTCCTCTTTGTACTACTGAAAAAGAATATGAGATGCAACCACTATGAAGAATCCTATGGAAGTTTTTAAGCAATTTCCAGTAAAAATACCACATGATCCAGAAATCCACTTCGACGTATATAATGAAAAAAACTGAAATCAAAAACACAAAGAGGTATCTATATACTCATGCTTATTGCACCTTTACAATAGTTAATGCCCAGCAATAGAAAAATGGGTAAAGAGATTTTGGTATACAGATATCTCTTAATGTACAATAAGTCTAATTTCTGATAAACCCAACATTACTTGAATGTATTCCAAGTAAAAAAGTGCATTCCATTCACCTGGTCTTCCTAGCATCATAGCTGAGCAATACAGTACACTGTTTATCCTCCTGATTACACAAATTACTGGGGGCCGAGGCTCCCTGCTTCTGCCCAACCTCATGAAAGGATATTGCAATTCACACTGGTTTTCTTTCCTGAAGAAAATCAAAACTCCAGAATTAGAAGTGTGGTATCTATTGAATGCATATTATTTTCACATCATTGTAAAATGCTTAAAAAGCTGTAAAAAAACAGTAAGTTGAAATACCTTAAGTCAGGGATCTTCAGTATACATATAATTATGGTTTTAATCTTCACGAAAGCCACACAAGCAGTTTGCTAAGTGAAGTAAGTTTATCACAGAAGGACACACATGGGGTGATTTCACTATTGAGATATGTAAAATATTCATTAACTTTTTTTTTTCACAGCACTTGTACATTTTCATGTCATTTACTATTTTCACAAGTGTATTTCTATTATTACAAATTACATTCTGTAATTATGTGGTTAGTCAACATATTTTTAACAACATTTTACTTTTCATTTTTCTTTAGGGGGAAAATTATTCCCAAAAAGGCATTTCAGTATGACAGCAAATTAAAGATACAAGCAAAAGAGCATTGTGATACAATAGTAAATTAAGCATTTTATGCCAGTTGATAGCTAGAAACTATTCTCCATCCTTGTTGATACTAAAAGGAGCTGAAAAACTGAGAAACAAAACAAAACAAAAATACCACATAGTCCATATTGTGATGATTCTGAAAAATCTCTTTAGCCATTTCCAAGTGAAGCAGGGGATTCTGTCAGCCTTTGAAAGCTATGAAAAATATTTCTGGAAAAATTGTTTCTTTGATATATGCTCAGCATGTTCCCATAACATATGGATAATTACAAATTATACCTAAGCTTTAATTTTTAAAGCAGTTCAATGACTGATGTTTAAATATAATTTTGTTTTGTACATTCTGTTCTCTAAATTGACCCAACAGTGCTAACTCAGAATATCCAAACAGAAAAACAGCACACACATAAATATTGTTTTCTTGTAAGACAATACTTAAGGTCAAAGGTCACTTAAAAATTAGCAATAATATAGGAAAAGATTAATCCAACTAAAAATGTAGAAAAGAAAATATTTTCAGAAAGGATTTTCAGATAGTTTGTGTCTAGAATACAAGGTATGGCAAACAACCTGTGTCTACCTACACCTACTTTCCAATAATATGGTCCTGCTAACACTCCTAGTTATCAATAGGAGAGTCTCTTTTGGGATGAAGATTTAATAGGCACCATAACACTCATAGTGAAGGAACTGAATGACTTGCAGAAGAACAAAAAATGAAAGGAAATTTGTTAAGAGTGTGTTCAAAGCAGTAGAAAAAAGAACAGACAAAACTGCTATCAGAATATGATTTACATCATAGTAATGCACATAAGACTGGCCTTTAGTTTGAAAAACAGAGTAAAACCACTGTTGTTTGAAGTGTTTTGTTTTCATAACTTGTTCCTGATAATATCCTTGAACAGTCCTCTTATTACTTCCCTGACTAGGTATTTCTGATCTTGCCCCTAAAATTCAAGCTCCATTTCTCACATGTACATTTTCATAAAGGGTGATGATTTCTATGCTTGCTCATTTCTATGACACCCCTTCTTTTGATCATGCAAAACTTTCTTATTGGTCTTCCTATAATGCATTACTATAACTGGCATCTCTTGCATAGAATCTACAATAATTACTATTCTTCACTGTGAAAGAAAATGTCTGTCCTGAATTGACACTGTTGAACAGTGTCTCCCTCTATTAAATAGTTAATTTCTCCAACATATACAGTTAGACCAACTATTGGCTGACTCTCAGGGTCATCCAATGAGCTGTTTCTTCT
>NW_026002163.1:0-2299 GCF_001458135.2 Marmota marmota marmota | reverse complement strand
AAAAAAAAAAAAAAAAGCAGAATGATCTCAAACAACCTATTCCTGCATCTCAAAGAACAAACCAATAATAAGTCATGAGATTGACTTTTCAAAAAGCCTTCCATCCAAGAAAAGCCTAGGACCAAATAATGGCACTTCTGAGTCCTACCAAACATTTAAGGAAGAACAAATACCAATTCTTCTTAAATTATTCCAAAAAACTGAAGAGGAAGGAGTTCTTCAAAACCCATTTTACAAGACTGGCACTAACCTGATGCCAAAATTAGACAAGGATGCAAGAAAAAAATAAAACTACAGAGAAGTATCCATCACGAACACAGAAGCAAAAGTCCTCAGCAAAATACTGTCAAACCAAATCCAACAGCACATTAAAAAATTGTTCATCATGATCAAGTTGGATTTGTCCCAGTAGTACAAGGATGGTTCAACATATGGAAATCATAAGCACGATAAAACCACATCAATACAATGAAGGACAAGACCCATATGATCATCTCACTAGACTCAGAACAATACACTTTCATGATAAAAACATCAACAAATTAGTCATATAACAAACATACATCAACATAATAAAGACCTTATATAATAAGCTGCCAAGCTAACATTATGCTAGGTAGAGAAGAGCTGAAAGCATTTAAGATCTGAAACAAAACAAGAATGCTTACTTGTCAACATTATTTTCAACTTAGTACTGCAAGTCCTAGCCAGAGAGATCAGGCAAGAGATAGAAAGGGCATTCAAACTGGAAAAGAGAAAGTCAAATTGTCGTTGCTTACAGATGACACGATAGTATATAGAAAACCCTGGACTTCACCAAAGAATTATTAGAATTAATAAACAAATTTTACCAAAGTTTCAGAATAAAAACTCAATGTATATCTGAAATAAAAATAAAAAAAACATTTACATATTATAAATTATAATAGTTACAAAAATAAAATACCTAGGAATAAATTTAAACAAATAAGCTAAAGATCTCTACAAAGAACATTCTTTTTATATTGCTGAACCAAATTGAAGAGGATACAAAAAAATGGTATGACATCCCATGTTTATGGATTAGAAGTTAATTTTATTAAAACTATCCATACTATCCAAAGGAATACACAGCTTCACAGAACTAAAAAAAAAAAAATCCTAAAATCTATATGAAACCACAATAAGCTCCAAATGGCCAAAGCAATCCTGAATAGAAAGAAGAAAGCCAGAGGTATTATACTACCTGACTCAAAAATATACTACAAGGCTATAGTCATCAAAATAACCTGTTATCAGCATAAAAAACAGACACATAAACCAATGGAATAAAATATAGAACCCAGAAGTAAACCCATGCATCTACAGCCAACTAATTTTTGATGAAGGTGCTGAGAACACAATTAGAGCTTTATTTAATAATTTTTCAATAAATGATGCTGGAAATATTGGGTATCCACATGGAACAGAATGAAACTAGACCCTTATCTCTCAGCAGTTACAAAAATCAACTCAAATCTGCTTCCAGACTTAAATGTAAGACCTGAAGCTATAGGATTACAAGAAAACAAAGCATATGGAAAATGCTTCAGGACATTGGAATGAGCAACAATTTGGGGAACAAGACTCCCAAGAGATGCATACACACCCACACCCCAAAATAAAAAGTGGATAAATGATATAGCAACACACTAAAAAGCACAGCAAATGAAACAATCATCCCAAGTAAAGAGACAAACTACAGGAGAAAATATTTTAAAACTATACATTTGGCTGAATTATAAGGAACTCAAAAACTCAATAGCAAAAGAAAAAAATTACCTGATCTAAAAATGCACAAGACACCAAAATAGACATTTCTCAAAAAAAGACATATAAGGGGCTGGGGATGTGGCTCAGTGGTAGAGTGCTTGCCTAGCATGCATGAGGCACTGGGTTTGATCCTCAGCACTACATAAATGTAAAATAAAGATATTGTGTCCACCTAAAACTAAAAAATAAATATTTTTAAAAAAGAAGAAGACATACAAATGAGCAATAAATTTAAAAAATACTAATGTCACTAATCATCAGGAAATGTAAATCAAAATGACAATCAAGGCCAGGCATGGAGGTGCACACCTCTAATACCAGTGGCTTGGGAGGCTGAGGCAGGAAGATTCTGAGTTCAAAACCAGCTTCAACAAGTTAGTGAGGCCCTAAGAAACTTAGGAAGACTCTGTCTCAAAATCAAATATTTTTAAAAAGGACTGGGGATGTGGCTCAGTGGTTAAGACCCCTGGATTAAATCCCTGGTACCAAAAAAAAAAAAAAAAAAAAA
>NW_026002162.1:0-2299 GCF_001458135.2 Marmota marmota marmota | reverse complement strand
CCATAGGTAGAGGTTCCTCTCTGAGGATCTAGTCACCTAGGCAAAGGAGCCAAATTAGCTGGCCTCTGTGCCCTTAAGGCTCCCTATGGGAAATACAGTCCTGCCTCTTGACTGAGTCTCCTTTGCTGCCTGAAACTTGAGGCCTGGCAGGTAACATGTTACTTGCTTCATTCCAGCCCTGAGAGATCCACTCCCTTCCCTCTCTTGCCCTCTAACCTTGCATGCTTCCCCTACCCAAACCCAGCCCTCCTTACCCCTACCCCAACACAGTCCTCCCTAATTGTGACCTTTTGTGCTTCATTCCCGGGGCCTGGTGCTCACAGGAGCCCCTGACAGTGTTTATCATGTAAATTGGCATAGCAAGAATCTATTCCTGTTGGGTCTGACATGGGAAACCCGTGCTTGGGACTGCCAGCATGCTCCCTTAGGTGCCCGTTGCGCTTTTCTTTATCTCCTCATCCTTTTGCAGCCTTTCTCTCCTTGCCCTTGAATTATTCCCTGGTGCTTGCATGTCTCCAACTCCTTGGGTCACTCAACCATGGTCGGTCAGGTGGGATCTTTGCCTGGGCACCTTGCTTGGGTCCTGAATCTTGCCACCCCCCACACCCACCGAGACCCCCACCGTGCCCTCCCATTGCCCTCCTCCTGGCTGTCTTCACTTTCCAGCCATCCTTTGCCAGGTCCCTGTCCCTGGATTATCATTGGGGCCAAGGTGTCTTATGGGAAAATGGGTCCTGCCTCTTGCCTGGGACCCTTGCTCTCTCTGGGCCTTAGGTCCTGCACCCAGAACCCTGATACCTAGCAGTCTCCCTGGGACAGGAGCCTGCATCCCCCCTGCCGGATTCCCTGCCATCTCTCCAAAGTCTTGTCCACTGTCCTGAGCCTCCTTCCCAAGACCTGGCCCTTGGCTATTCATTCCATTTTCTACCTCCTTGCTTGAGTCTCTGGCTTCTTTTTTCCGTGGGCTTTAACTCAGGCCTTGCTGGGGCCAGAACACTACTCCCCCTGGCTTCCCTGAATTTCTGAACCCTACTGTCACCCGAATGCTCAGCCCCAAACTTCCCTGCACTTTACTGACCTGGGCCCTCCTGTTGGTCCCTAGCCTGGGTTCCTTTATGGAATCCTTGCCTGCACAACATCGACAGCATTTCTCTGGCATTTCACACTGTACTCTCCTTCATCCCTCCTGTTGTCCCTGTCCCTGCTGGGCCCTTTTAAAGATTCCTTTTTCAGGATGCTCATCAGGTCTATGGGACTGGAATTTCGCCAAGTGGGGTCCCTTTGGGAAAACATAGCTGTGCCCCTCCCTGGTGGGAGGGATCTCAGCCTTGTCTGTTTCCATAGGACCCAGGAACAGGTCCTGGTATTTGGCTCCTTGTTGGAGGCCCCAGTCAACCTTCTCCAGGACCCTGTCCCTGTTCCTTGATTTCAGGCCACTTGCTTGGTCCCCCTACTGTGCCTCCCCTCTGTTCCCATTGTACTCTGGTATTTTGTCATTGCCAGGACCCTGCCATCCCCCTTCTTCTCTGCAGCCTGGTCTTCTTCAATGGTTGCTGGCTCACCACTGATCCACCCCTGATCCCAGACCAAATGTATCCCTCACATTGTCCTCCTTTGGTCTTGGTGTCTCTCTGAGTATCTACTCATCAGGGGCAGAGGAGTGAAATTGGCTGACTTCTGGGCCCTGAAGGATCCCTATCAGCAACACAGCCCTGCCTCTCTCCTGGGCCACCTTTGCTATCCAAACTTGACAAGTGGTAGTGGACAGGGTCCTAATGATGACCCTGCCATGGGCCATCCCCTGACTTCCCTCTCCTGCCCTCCAGCCTTGCAAGCTCTCCCTAAGCCAACCCAGCCCTTCCTCACTCTGAACCTTCGTCCTACAGTCTTCTGTCCTGGCTGGCAGCCTGAGCACCTTACTGCATTACTCAGGGTGCATTGCTTTCTGTAGTGTCTCTTCCTGTCGTGTCTGACATGGGCACCCTTCGATTTTGCCCCCAAGCTTGCTCCCCTCTGTGTACTTTGTGCAGCCCTCTGTCTTCTCACCCTAGTGCCGATCCTACCTCTCCTTCCCCTACCACTTTTTCCTGGAGCAAGGGTCTCCTGCTCATTGGGTCCCTAATACCTTTTGGTGGAGTGGGTCCCCTACCTGAGTTCCTTGACTGAGTCCTGGCTCTTGCCCATCTCTGCACCCACTGTGACCCCTCACTGTGCCTTCACATTGCACTCCTCCTGGCTCCTGTCCCTTGCCAGGCTTTTTGGCCTGGTCACTGGCCCTTGACCCTCATCTGGGCCATGG
>NW_026002161.1:0-2299 GCF_001458135.2 Marmota marmota marmota | reverse complement strand
TGGCAACACTTAGATAAGATGGTTCCAGATTACCCTGAACAACTGTGTATCATTGGATTTAGATTCCAGCAAAATTAAAATATAAGATGTAAAACATTAGCATAGAAAACTTATATCCCAAATTTGTCCCAAGAAATCCCAAGAGTATGTCTGAAAGGAGCCAAATTTTGAGAAACACTGTCCTAAATAACACACACACAAGTTGGAAATTTAAGACTCCCTTACTGTGAAGTTTGTCTCTAGAATTGCAAGATTGTTAATTTCCTTCTGTGGTAACTAGTGGTAATGGTTAATTTCTTTTCTAATAAAGATATACATACAGCTATCTCATGGTTTTTATGCAGTTCTCTATGTTCTCAAGACTTTAAGGAATAGAAATAATATGAAATATATTCAAAGTTTTATTCATGTTTGTCCCTGCCATTATAAAGACATGTACTGCTATCACACATTAAGTACAAGTGGTTGGTATGATTTTTAAATTTCATATTGAAATGACAATTTAGATATGTCAACACTAGCTCTGTGAATTATTTTTGGGGTTCAGTAACCATCTTTTTCATTTCATATGTTGTTTTTCCAGTTCCTACCTAATGCCCTGTATTTTTAAATTTTCCAACGTGGGCTCTAGACACTCAATTCGGCCAAGATTGCTATGGATGACTATGCAAGTCACATTGCACAACACTACAAATGCCACCCTGGAGGTTAGGTATCATCCCTGATCCTGTACTAATCTATACTTTCATTCACACTCCTGTGTCCTTGCTCCTTGTGTGAAGAAATGACCTTTCTACTTTGTTCTATGTTCATACTCCTCCTCTTCCCTCAAGGCTTGATTTACAAACTGTCTCCCCTATACTCACCTCTCTTCTTCGTGACTTAACAAAAATATATCATTGCTTCCTCTTCTTCAGTCCAGAAGTACTGGCACTTAGTTTCTTTATAATTCTTACCAGGCTGTATTGTAGTCAGTCATCTCTATTGGTCTCTTGACAGATTCAGAAATGCACAAAGGCAAGAAGTTGACTTCCATCTCTATAAACTCATTTCCTAGGAAAGAAGCTCTATTTTATCAAGGCAATACATGCACATGGTTTAAAATGCAAAACAGTACTAAAAGACTTTCCTGGTGTAATCCTTGCAAACCCCATTCCTTATCAGTTTTGTGGGTATTTAAGCCTATTTAAAATTATTATAAAATGAACTGGGAGTGGTGGCACTTGCTGTAATCCCAGCTACTCAGGAAATTGAGCAGAAGGATCACAAATTTGAGGCCAGCCTGGGCAATTCAGTGAGACCCTGTCTCAAAAAAATAAAAAGGGTTGAGAATGTAGCTCACTGGTAGAGTGCCCCTGGGTTCAACCCCCAGTGCCACAAAAATACAAAAAAAAAAAAAAAAATCAAAAAATGTAGTAGACATATACAAGAGTGAATAGAATGTATGGTTCTATTTAGCACCTATAGAAAGAGTGTTTCTAAGATACTGAGAGGCCCACATCCCCCTCCCAAAGCATACCTTCTCTCCCCACACAGAGATAATCACTGGTTCATTTTGTTGTAATTTTTCTAATATTTATATTTTTACTTCCTATAACATCCCTCGCAATACATTTTACTTCTGAACAGCAATAGCAACACCACCCTGCAATGTAAAGAAAGGGAACTATTATTGACAGCCATGATGAACAATGCCAAGAAAAGATATGCCAAAGACTGAGTCATAGGCCAGCATCTGCCTCCCTGGAAGTTGATCAGTTGGCTGCCTTTGGGGAAGCCAGAGAGGCCTTAAGCAAGTCCTTGGAAACACAGAGCACCCCAGGGTCTGGAGGCTATGGTGTGAACCAGATAGTGGTGTCCCAAAAAAAATATGGTCAATGGCAGTGGACAACTCTATGTTTTCTGTTCCTAAGCTCACCAATGGCCCACTTCCAATTTTCAGAAGTTGATTAAAAAATACCCGCACCCCCTTCAACTGGCCAGGTGTGTGATAAATGCAAGGCAAGCAGAGAATGAATATGGAAAAAAAATTAGCATGTTGGTTTTTCTCTCTTTTAGTCTTTTCCCTGTGGGCCCTTATTTTCTGTTTCTACATTTGAAAGCCTTCCTCAAATGTCTGGAGACATGGTTATCTATAAATATTTGAGAATGAGGCACTAAGCCCAGTGTAGAAGCACAACACTTATAATTCCCAGCTAGTCAGTGAACTGGGGCAAGAGAATTGCCTGAACCCAGAAGTTCAAAGCCAGACTGTAAACCCCATATTGTTATTAAAAAAAAAAAAAAAAAAAAAAAAAAA
>NW_026002160.1:0-2299 GCF_001458135.2 Marmota marmota marmota | reverse complement strand
TATATATATATATATATAAAGATTTGAAGGAAGACATGGACAGTAATGCAATCATAGTAGGGAATCTTAGTGCTCAACTTCTAAATAGATTGAGCTGGTAATATATATTTTATTGGTAGAGCACTTGCTAGCACATGCAAGAACCTGAGTTCTATCTCTAGTACTGGAAAACAACAACATTCTGACAGAAAGTCAATAAGGAGACATTGGATTTGAACTACACATTAGATCTTGTGATTGTTTGTCTGAATTGTAAACTTGGATTAAGAAATTCAGAAGATTATGAGTGATTGACATGGTTTTATAGTGAACTGAAGCAGAGACACACCATCACTGTGGGCAGCACAGTACAATACGTTGGAGGCTTGGGTGGAAAACAAAGAACAAGAAAGCAGCAGCAGATCCAAGCAGCACCAGACCCAAGCTCGATTCGTCTTGAAGGCTTTTTTTCTTTTCTTTTCTTTTCTTTTCTTTCTTTCTTTCTTTCTTTCTTTCTTTCTTTCTTTCTTTCTTTCTTTCTTTCTCTTTCTCTCTCTCTCTCTCTCTCTCTCTCTCTCTCTCTCTCTCTCCTTACTAGCGATAGAATCCAGGGGTGCTTTACCACTGAGCTACATCATGGTTCCCCTTTTTTATGTTTTATGAGACATAGTCTCACTAAATTGCTGAGATTGGCCTCATACTTATAATCCTTCAACTTCCCGAGTCACTGGGATTACAAACATGAGCCACCAAACCCAGCTTCTTGAAGAGTTCTTGATTGTTGCTGTGATGGCCTAAGTACATCAGACTCTAGCTTCTTCATTCTTCCAAAGCAAACTCTGCCCATTTGATCTCCAGGGGGTTTCCAGGCCTTTGGTCATAGATTGGGGTAGTATCATTGATCTTTTTTAGGAGGACAGAGCAGGTACTGGTTCCTCCAGCTCTCCAGCCTGCAGATGGCCATTGGGGAACTATCCAGCCACTGGTTGTGTAAACCAGTCTAATAAATGCCCCCTCCTTTTTTTTTTTTTTTTTTGGCATTGGGGATTGAACCCAAGGACTTGTGCATGTGAAGCAAGCATTCCACTAACTGAGCTTCATCCCCAGCCCCTCCCCTTTTTATAATTATACCTATATATGCATCCTGTCAGTTTTGTTCGTCTAGAGAACCCTAACTAATATAGACCTCAAAGACAGATACCGAACTTCCACCCAACAGTGACAGAAGACACATTCTTAATAACACATGGAGTATTCTCTAGAATAGATCAGATTTTTGGCCACAAAACAATTTTTAACAAATTTAGGAAGATCAATACCATATCAGGTATATTTTGCAAGCTCAGTGGAATTAAACTAGAAATTAAACATGGGAGAAATCATGAAAAATTAAAAAAATATATATAGAAATTAAACAATACGTTTCTGAACAACTATTGGGCAAAATTAGAATTAAAGAGGATATTAAAAATAACTTGATAGGGAAAGGGAACATGGGATGAATAGATGCACTCTAGATAGGGCAGAAGGGTTGGAGGGGAAGAGAGGGGGCATGGGGTTATAAATGATTGTGGAATGTGATGATCATTATTATCCAAAGTACATATATGAAGACACGAATTGATGTGAATACACTTTGTGTACAACCAGAGATATGAAAAATTGTGCTCTATATGTTTAATAAGAATGGCCATGCACTCTGTTGTCATATATAAATTAAAAAAAAATAACTTGAGACAAAAACTTGAAAAATGTAAAGACAATATTCCAAAATTTATGGTTTGTGACAAAACCAATCCTAATTGGGATCTATATTAAAAATTTTTCTAAAAATGAGGAAAGATTTTGGGGAAGAAATTTAATGGCATCTCAAAGAATTAGAAAAAAGGAAAAAGTAATCCAAATGTTAGCATATATTTGGAAATAATAAGGATGAGATCAGAAATAAATAAAATGCATACTAGAAAACATCAAACACTAAGAATTGATTGTTTAAAATGCTAAACAAAATTGTCAAACCTTTAGCTAGCCTAAAGAATGTGAAGTTATCTAAATAGATAAAACCAAAAGTGAAAGGGAAGACATTATAGCTGATGTTGAAGAAATATAAAGCATTATGAGACTGCTCTGAAAAACAAATTGGACAATCTTGAAGCAAATACATTTCTAAAAATATTTAATCTACCAAGACTGAAAAATGTAGAAATCAGAAATCTGATGGCCACAAAGATATAGGATTAATAATTCAGTCTCCTATCAAGAAAAATCCTAGGACCATTTGGCTTCAGAGCTGTATTTTACAAAAAAAAAAAAAAAAAAA
>NW_026002159.1:0-2299 GCF_001458135.2 Marmota marmota marmota | reverse complement strand
TATTTTTTTTTTATTTTGGCTGCCAGGGACACTTTACCACTGAGTTAAATGTCTAGGCATTTTTAATTTTATTTTGAGATAGGATCTCACTAAGTTGCTTAGGGCCTTACTTAGTTGAGGCTGGCTTCAAACTTGCAATACCCCCATCTTAGCCATCTCAGTCTCTGGAGTGAGAAGCACAAACCACCACTGTCAGCACCCTAGGAATAATTTCACTGGTGTTTTCAGTGGCTGCTTCACCCTTTCACAGAATTTTCCCCTTCCTTACATTTTTAACATTGTTGAGTCCATGATTACATTTTATGGATTTTTTAAAAAATTCACTTTTAGGAGGCCATCCTCCCAAGATGGCAGAGTAGAGGAAGGAGGAGCTTCCCTTGTGCTCTGCTGTTTGTAATTTGAATGACAGAAATAAGGCTTCATAATAAGGTGAGTGTATGAAGAAAATCATTATAAATCATTATTTGTATGTTCAATATTTGGAGAATCCCGGAGATTCTAGTGCAGTGAACAAAAGATATAAGACACTACACTAAGACCTTGCAGCAACACTAGTGCTATGTCTCTACAAAGGAGGGGGAAACCAAATTCGAAAAAGAAACACAGTGGAAAAATTGGCACACAAAAAGTGCTCTGTGTTTCTCACTTTGTAAGTGAGAAGGAGACCCAGCTTGAGGGGATTATACTGAGTCTTGTTCCTATGGGAACCTGAGAGTCCTTAACAAATGTTTTCATCTGTCTCAGCCAGTGTTTATTGTATAACCTAAAGCACAGCTATCAAATCACAATCCCAAAGCATTCCCATGAATAGTGGATCCAAGGGGATTTGGGACAGAGATACAGAAGAAAATGTATCCTGTTTGCTCTTTAAGGCCACTGACACATGAATAACCTGCAGAAAAGCATCAGGGAACTTGTGCAGGCAGGAGTATATAAGGTAAAATAAGAGTGATTACAATAGGGACAGAAGAATGCAATCCAATTTCCTTTAGAGCTTTGTGGCACCAATGATCAACTGCAAAGGGTAAGGGGAGATTGATCAGGTGGGTGGAATTACATTGGGGATGAAGACTAGGAAACCCAAATTTGGGTGGTAGATGGGCTACAGGAACCCTGCCTTGCACCATCCACCCAGAGGTCTGTCAATCCACCCTGAGTAGATCTCTGAAGACAATAGAGTCCTAGATGCCCAGGTGAGCTTAATTTCTACTCTGCCCTAGGGTTGCAAGGATTTAATCTCTCCAGAGTACTTACCCCTAACAAAGGTCCAAAGGCACACTTCCAACTACGAAGAAGTCTGGTCAAAAGCCCAGTAAAAGGTTCTTCCAGTTCCATATCCCCTGTACTGACTGGTGGGTAAGCAGAGAAGTTGAGAGCAGGTTCAACAGGCTGCACTTCCAATTGACTCCAGCAGGTGGAGGTGCAAAACTCACAAAAGAAAGTTGGGCTGAAACTTACCTAGTCCTGACTCCTAAGAGGCACTGTAAGGGACAGAAGGATAGTTTGGCATAGAAAGTAAATACAGAACTTCCGGTACATCAATGGGAAAATTTCAATATTTTTAATAAAGAATTTTTTAAAAAGCAAGAGAAGCTACTTTCACATCTGGCAAAATAGGTTTTAAGCCCAAATTAGTCAGAAGAGACAAAGAAGGTCACTTTATACTAGTTAAGGGAATCATTCAACAAAGAGATGTAGTTGTTTTAAATATCTATGCCCCCCAAATTTGTACACCTCCATACATAAAACAAGACCTACTCAATATAAAGAATAAAATAGACTCTAGTACAGTAATAAGGGATGACTTCAACACATCTCTTACACAAACAGATAGGTAATCGAGACACAAACCAAGTAAAGACTTTTCAGAACTTAAAAAATACCATTAATCTAATGAATATAAGAGATATTTATAAAATATTTCATACATTGATATCTGAATTTATTTTCTTCTCAGCTGCATATGTAATCTTTGCAAAAATAGACATTCCTGTATATCAGCAACAAAACTTCTGAAATGGAAATGAGGAAAACCACTCCATTCACAATATCCTCAAAGAAAATAAAATACTGGGGAATCAACCTAACAAAAGAGGTGAAAGATTTATACAATGAAAACTACAAAATCCTAAAGAGAGAGATAGAAGAAGATCTTAGAAGATGGAAAAATGTACCCTGTTCATGGATAGGCAGAACTAACATCATCAAAATGGCGATATTACCCAAAGTTCTTTACAGGTTCAATGTGATGCCAATTAAAATCCCAACGGCATTTCTTGTAGAAATAGATAAAGCAATC
>NW_026002158.1:0-2299 GCF_001458135.2 Marmota marmota marmota | reverse complement strand
CCCTAAAACTGACCCTAACCATAACCCTAGACCTGACATTTGCCCTAGCCGTAATTCTAGGCCTATATTTAACACAAAACAAACCCATAATCCTAAGCCTAACCCTAGCCCTAATCCTATCCATAAACCAAGCCCTAAATTTATATCTAACCCTATTAATTACCATAAACATAACCCAAATTATAATGCTAACCTAGGCCTAAATGTAACCCTATCCCTAACCGTAACTCTATCCATTATGCTAAATCTAACCTGAAGCATAAACCAAACCCTATCACTACCCTAACCAAAAAAGCTAATGCTAATTTGAGCCCTAACCCTAAACCCTAACCTAAACAAAACCATAAACCTGACCCTGACCCTAATAATACCCCTAGTTCTAAACTTAACTTTCCCCTAAATCTAACACTTACACTAAACAGAGCCATAAACATAACCCTAAAATTATCCCTAACCATAATCCTAGATCTGATATCCACCCTAACACTAATCCTAGCCTTAACCCTAACACAAACACTAGCCCTCATCCAAGCCCTAAAACTAGCCTTAATCATAACTCGAATGAAATCCTAGCACTCACCCTAATTTTAACCTTCACCCTAGCTCTATCCCTAGCTCTAACTCCATCGCTTAAACTAAACCTAATCGTAAGCCTAAAACTAAGCCTAGGCCTAAACATAACCATAAACCTAGCCCTATTTCTAGCCCTAATTAAGCCCTATACCTAAGTAAACACTAAGCTTAGCCGTAAGACTAACTCTCACTCTCACCCTAGCCCTATTCCTAGTTCTAACACTATCCCTTACCATAACCCTAATCCTATCCATAAACCAAGACCTAACAGTAGCCCTATCCTTAGCTCTAGACCTAAGCCTACCTTTAATCCTAAATCAAAATCTAGCTTTAACCATAAACCTAATCCTAAACCTAACACTAGCCCTAAACCTAACGCTTAGCCTAAAACTAGCCCTAACCTTAGCCCTAGCCCTAAAACGAAACCAAGCCATAGCCCTAACTTTAAAACTTCACCTAAACCAAAACCTAACTCTACACCTATCCCTAACCCTAGCCCTGATTCGAGTCCAAATCTTAACCTTAAATCTACTCTGACCTTGAATTTGACCCTAACACTAACCCTAGCTCTAATCGTTACACCTAACCCTACCATTAGACCTAGTCCTAACCCTAATCCTATAACTAGCCCAAATTGTAACCCTAGTCCATACATTAGACATAACTCTAAAACTAGCCCTAACTCTATCCAACACCTAGCCTTAATGTAAGACCTAACCTTAGCTTTATCCCTAAACCTAAACCTAACACTAACCCCAACCCTATCCCTAAACATAGCCCTAATCCTAGCTCTAACCTTATCACTTACCCTAAGCTAACCCTAACCTGAATGCTAACCCAAAGCCTATCCCTAATCCTAGCCTAACCCAAATGCTCACCCTATTACTAGTCCTAACCCTAGACCTCATTCTAGTTCTAACCATAAACGAAACCCTAAACCTAATCCTGACACTTATTCTGACACTGATGGTAACCGTATGTCTAAACATGGCCCTAACCATAAACCGAATCCTAACACTAGCACTAGCAATAAACCTATACCTAAACTTAACCCTAACACTATCCCTAGACCTAAACCTAATCCTAACTCTAGCCATATCTCTTGCCCTAGATCTAAACAAAAACCTAGCCCTAGACCTAATGATAAACCTTAACCTAACACAAACACTAACCCTACCCCTAGACCTACTCTAGTGATAATTCTGGGTTTAACCCTAACCCTAACTATAAATCAAATACTGACCCTGACCTTAACACTAACCCTAGCTCTAAATATCACAAAAATGGTAATTCTAACCCTAACACTTGATCTAGCCGTAACACTTACTCAAAATTAGCCATAATCATAACCCTGTTTTATACATTAGTTGTAGGCCTAACACTAGCCCCAACCTAACCCAAAACCTGACCCTAAGCTGAGCGCTAACGCTAGTTTTAACTGTAACCCCAAAACTAGCCCTAAACCATACCCTAACCCTAGATCTAACCCTAGCTTTTACCCTATCAATTACCTTAAGCTAAACCCTAAACCTAAAGCTAACCCTAGTCATAAACCTAATCCTTAGCCTAACCCAAAACCTTACCCTATTACTAGTCCTAACCCTAACCTTTGGTCTAACACTAACACTAACCCAAACCCTAACCCTAATACTTATTCTGACCCTAACACTAACCACAGATATAAACCTGACCCTAACCCGAAACAGAACACTAACATTAGCCCTAC
>NW_026002157.1:0-2299 GCF_001458135.2 Marmota marmota marmota | reverse complement strand
GGGGGGGGAGGGGGGATAGTAGAGGATAGGAAAGGTTGCAGAACACAACAGACACTAGTATGGCAATATGTAAATCAATGGATGTGTAATTGATGTGATTCTGCAATATGTATATGGGCTAAAAATGGGAGTTCATAACCCACTTGAAGCAAAGTGTGAAAGATGATATATCAAGAACTATGTAATGTTTTGAACAACCAACAATAAACCAAAATAAATAAATAAATATAATCTCATAGGAATTTAATACATAGATGATTTCCAGTGCTTGAGGAGAGCGTGGGGAGGTAAGGAATGGAGAAATTTGATCAAGGGTACTAAGTTGCAGTAAGGTAGGAATAAAAAGTTCTGGTATATGATTACAGGGTCCCTATAGATAACAATGGTGTACTATATATCTTCAGAAGCTAGAAGAATATTTTGCATGTTTTTGCCATAAAGTAATGATAAATGTTTGAGGAAATAGATATACTTGATTTGATAATGTATACATGTAAAACAATAGCACATGGTACTCCATTAATATGCTCATTTTTATGAATTAGTTAACAATAAATGTAATTTAAAATAAAAAAAAATGTGAGTAAAGGAATATAAAGTTTGCATAAAGAAGTTGATTTACTCTATTGTATTTCTTTGCCCTGAAAAGATCTAGTGCATAAAACTAATTTCAGAGGAAAAGATTTAATGCATACTTTAGCGGAATTTTTATAACTTAAAATATAATACCACTTTATGTTAAATTGGGTGTGACAATTTATAGTAAAACCTAAAATTGAATAAATGTTTTTCTTCTTTAAAAAAAATAAATAAATAAAGTAAATTAATACAGTTTCCCTGTTTTACTTTCTAATATGGTAAATATCAATAGATATGTCAAAATTTTAAGCTCTTTGGGGTCTTCAATAATTTTTAAGAATGCATAGTGATTCCTGAGACTGAAATGATTGAGCTCTTACACTTTGGGGGAAGATTTGCTTCCTATGAATTTGTATTACTCCTTCCTTCTCTACCATACCACTGAAAAAACTTTCATTTCCTAGTCATTTTCTCATTGTCTTAGTCTACCTGCTTCATCTTTTTTTCTCAGTATAGTAGTCAAGTTAGATACTATTTACTTTAAGCATCTGAGAAGCAAGCATACTGTTCACATAAATGAATTGTACAGTATGCATTTTCTATTCCTTTAATAAATGTTAGCAGATGAAATCTTTGCCAGATGCCAACTTCTGCTTCACTGAATTGTGATTTCTTTGACAACTGCAATTAGGCACAGTCATCCCCCAAAGGTAATTAATGAGTTTACTTTATTTCCTGGCAGATTCGTCCTCCTTTACCACAAAGAGCATGGAAGCAAGACTAGAGATGTAGGAATTCTTGATGATAGATCTGATGAATATGTTCCCATTTTAGAAGAGTTTTTATTTAAAAGGACTACTTTCCATTATTTCAAAGAGCATTTTAAGAAAATCCTTGGCCCATTTGTTGATTGGGTTGTTTGTTCTCTTATTGTCTAATTTTTTTAGTTCTTTGTATACTCTGGATATTAGGGCTCTATCTGAAGTGTGAGGAGTAAAGATTTGTTCCCAGGATGTAGGCTCTCTATTTACCTCTCTTGTTGTTTCTTTTGCTGAGAAAAAACTTTTTAGTTTGAGTAAGTCCCATTTGTTGATTCTAGTTATTAACTTTTGTGCTATGGGTGTCCTATTGAGGAATTTGGAGCCCGACCCCACAGTATGTAGATCGTAGCCAACTTTTTCTTCTATCAGATGGCGTGTCTCTGATTTGATATCAAGCTCCTTGATCCATTTTGAATTAACTTTTGTGCATGGCGAGAGAAAGGGATTCAGTTTCATTTTGTTGCATATGGATTTCCAGTTTTCCCAGCACCATTTGTTGAAGATGCTATCCTTCCTCCATTGCATGCTTTTAGCCCCTTTATCAAATATAAGGTAGTTGTAGTTTTGTGGATTGGTTTCTGTGTCCTCTATTCTGTACCATTGGTCCACCCTCCTGTTTTGGTACCAGTACCATGCTGTTTTTGTTACTATTGCTCTGTAGTATAGTTTGAAGTCTGGTATCGCTATACCGCCTGATTCACACTTCCTGCTTAGCATTGTTTTTGCTATTCTGGGTCGTTTATTTTTCCATATGAATTTCATGGTTGCTTTCTCTATTTCTACAAGAAATGCCGTTGGGATTTTGATTGGCATTGCATTAAACCTATAGAGAACTTTTGGTAATATCGCCATTTTGATGATGTTAATTCTGCCAATCCATGAACAGGGTATATTTTTCC
>NW_026002156.1:0-2299 GCF_001458135.2 Marmota marmota marmota | reverse complement strand
TTATCTTATTGTTTAATTTTTTGAGTTCTTTGTATACTCTGGATATTAGGGCTCTATCTGAAGTGTGAGGAGTAAAGATTTGTTCCCAGGATGTAGGCTCCCTATTTACCTCTCTTATTGTTTCTTTTGCTGAGAAAAAACTTTTTAGTTTAAGTAAGTCCCATTTGCTGATTCTTGTTATTAACTCTTGTGCTATGGGTGTCCTATTAAGGAATTTGGAGCCCGACCCCACAATATGTAGATCGGAGCCAACTTTTACTTCTATCAGACGCAGAGTCTCTGATTTGATATCAAGCTCCTTGATCCATTTTGAGTTAACTTTTGTGCATGGCGAGAGGAGGGGATTCAGTTTCATTTTGTTGCATATGGATTTCCAGTTTTCCCAGCACCATTTGTTGAAGATGCTATCCTTCCTCCATTGCATGCTTTTAGCCCCTTTATCAAATATAAGATAGTTGTAACTTTGTAGATTAGTCTCTGTGTCCTCTAGATAATAGGTTTTCTTTACTGTATGTTTCCTAAACAAATAGAACTAAGTTTTACACAGAGATACCATTTATCTAGGTAATGTGTCCCAGCAGGTAATTGGTACATTTCCTCCTCAAAATCAAATGCCCTTGCAATATCCAAGTTGTTGCAAAATGAGTAGAATGTGTGGACCTTGGGGATCTCTTGGCACTGGCACCTCCTGCTCTCCTTGAAGCCTTTTGAGGGCCAGGTGTTGCAAACTCGTTCCACTGGGACCTCATTGCTTGTCACCTTTTTTCTTACTCAAATCATAAAATTCTTTGTTTTCCTTACATTGCATTTGGATGGCCAATAACTCCCCCAAATTAATTTAAGTATCTTGCCTTTTCAATATCTACTACTCCTAAGCTGGAAACAAAGAATGGGATGGTATAATTCACACAATTATAGCCTCTGCCCCACCTACCTTGCGGCTTCAACACTACCTAGAACTCCTATCTTTATCCAGCCATTACTTATTCTTTCCACAAATGTGATTTCAAATCAGCCTTCTTTTAAAATGTTAACTCCACCAAGCCCCGTTTTCTCCTCTGCTGCCGTCCCTCACCTCTGCAGATGATTACTGGCTCCTATTCCAAAGAAAAATTAGAAGCTTTTGGGCAGGAATGTCTTCATTTCCCCCCGCACCACATCTCCTGCTTCATTTACTGTATAAAGTATTTTCTTTTTCCTGGACCAGTTCTTATAATTTTTTTTTTCTGTGTAAATAGAATTTTTGTACTATTGGTAATCTCTCTTCCACTCCCTCCATTACTAGCTCCTTCCTATGAACAATTAAACAGGCTCAAATTGAAAATCTTCACATTCTCTCTAGTATTTGCTATCCTTATTGTAGCTAAATAGCTTTTAAATTTTGTGTACTCCTGTTATTTTTTATACCATCTTTCTTGTACTTCTCAATATACAGAATGGTTTTTCCAGCCTACTTTGTCATTGAAACTCCTTCAAAAAAGCCATTAATGCCTACTTTATAGAAAAATGCCATGGATACCATTGAAGATCTATGTCATTGATTTCCTAGCGATATTTGGAATTGTGGATCACTTCTTTTCTTTTTTTTTTTTTAAGAAAAACTTTTCCTTTGTCTCCCCAATCAATTCTCTCAACTGATTTTCCTGTCATCCCTTTGCATTCCTCATCTCAGACTGGTATGTCATCTGCTTTATCTTGTTTTCCCCTTAAGGATTGTTTTTTTTTTTTTTTTTCTGCAACTGAGTCCAAGGCCCTGTTTCCTACTCATTTCTTGAATGACCTCATTTTCTCTGTTGTCCGTGAAGTTACCATCTCTGATTGTAACTCTCAAATCTGTATCGCAGATTTCTCTTTTGAGCTTGGATAACTTTGAATTTGATGTTAAACTTTTGCAAACCTATTTCAGGTTAAGCTCAGGTGACTGATTTATGATATTCTAGCCATATAAAAAATAGGATATTGTGATATTTGAATTGTGGGTCCAGATTTGTCAGTATTTACCAGGGTGAGAATCCTTCATCCAAAGTGCTTGAAATGAGAAGTGTTTCAGATTTCAAAATATTTTTGTGTACTTAATATGAGATATCTTGGGGAATGGAACCCAAATCTAAGTATCTGATACAAGAAAAAGTTGGCTACGATCTACATACTGTGGGGTCGGGCTCCAAATTCCTCAATAGGACACCCATAGCACAAGAGTTAATAACTAGAATCAACAAATGGGACTTACTCAAACTAAAAAGTTTTTTTCTCAGCAAAAGAAACAATAAGAGAGGTAAATAGGGAGCCTACATCCTGG
>NW_026002155.1:0-2299 GCF_001458135.2 Marmota marmota marmota | reverse complement strand
CTAAACTCAACACTAACCCTAGTCTTAAACCTAAACCCAACCCTAACCCTAACCCAACATCTAAACCTGTCCATTACCTTAACCCTAATGGTAACCCAATCCTAACCCTAGACATAATCCTAAGCCTAACCTTATCCTTAGCACTAACCCTAGCTCAAACCCTAACCCACACCCTAAACCTAACCCTAGCCTTAACCCTAACCTTAACCCTAACTCTAGCCATAATACTAAACATAACCCTCTCTAAACCTAGCTCTAACCCTTTCCATTACCCTAATTATAACCATAAACCTAATGCTAACTCTAAGCCTTACTCTAATCTTATTACCCTAAATCTAACCTGAGCCCTAAACCAAACCTGAAGCCTAAACCTAACCTTATCCATTACCCTATCCCTAACTCAAACCTAATGCTAATTTGAGTGATAACCCTAAACCTCAAACTAACCCAAACCCAAAACCTGACTCTGACTATTATAATACTCCTAGCTCTCAACTTGAACCTCACCCTAAACCTAACTCTGAAACTAGACCAACCATAAATCTTACGAGAAAACTATCCCTAACCATAACCCTAGAACTGATATTAGCCCTATCCCTAATCCTTGCCATAACCCTAACGCAAACGCTAGCCCTCATCCTAGTCCTAAACCTAGCCTTGATCCTAACCTGAACCCTAACTCTAGCCCTATCCCTAATTTTATCCCTCACCCTAGTTCTGAACCCCATCCCTTCCCCCAAATCTAACCCTAACTCTAACTCTAGACATAACCCTTACACTAATCCTAGACCTGATCCTAGCCTTAATTTAGCCCTATTCCTACCACTAGCACTAAGACTAACTCTAACTCTTGCCCTAGCCCTATTCCTCGATCTAACCCTATCCCTTATCATAACCCTAACACTTGCCCTAACCTTAGCCATAACACTAGCCTTAGCCCTAACCCTAGAACTAACCATAACTCTAATACCAACCCTAACCTTAAGCCTAAACCTCACACTAACACTAGCCCTAACACTAACACTAATCCTAAAATTAGCCCTAATCTAGTTCAAGCCCTAAAACAAAACTAGCCATAGCCCTAACCCTAACACTTAATCTAAATCAAAACCTAACCCTACATCTAGCCCTAGCCTTAGCCCTAATTCCAGTCCTAACCTAACCGTAAAACTAACCTTGAGCCTGACTCTGACCTTAAACTAACCCTAGCTCTAACATCGCCCTAAAAGTTTACGTAAAACTAAAACTAGTACTAGCCCTAACTGTAACCCTAAAAGTAGCCCTAATCATAAGTCCAGTTGTTACATTAGCCATAGCCTTAACCTAACCCCAAATCTATCCCTAAACTGAGCCCTACACCTTGTTTTAACCCTAACCCTAACCTTAGACCTAACCATTACCCTAAACCTAACCCTAACCCAAAATCTGGCCCTAATCCTAAACCTAATCCTAGACTTAATCCTAACCATAATCCTAGCCTAACTCTACCTCTAACCCTATCCATTACCCTAAACATAACCCTAAATCTAATGATAACCCTAGCCTTTAACTTAATCCTAATCCTAAACCTAGACCTGACACTAACCCTAACCATCAACCTAGCCCTAACCATAGCTCAAACCCTAACGCTTACCCTAACCTAACCCTAACACTAACCCTAGACCTAAACCTAACCCTAGCCCTAATCCTAACCATAACCCTAGACCTAAACCTATCCATTACCCTAAACATAAGCCTAACCCAAACATAGCTCTAAACATAGCTCTAACCCCACCCATTACCCTAACCATAATTATAAACATCATGATAACACTATCCCTAACCCTAAACCTACTCTAACCCTAACTCTAAACTTAACCCTAGTCCTAACCCTAAACCTACACTAACCCTAACTTTAAATGTAACCCTAGACATAACCATAAACCTAACATTTGCCATAGTCCTAATCCTAGCACAAACCCTAACAGTTACGATAAACCTAACAGTAACCCTAGTCCTAAACCTAAATCTAACCCTATCCATTTAGGCCTAACCCCAAACCTATCGCTAATACTAACCTTATCCTTACCTAAACCTAAAATGAACACTAAACCTAACCCTATCAATTACTCTAACCCTAACTCTAAACCTAACCCTAAAGCTAATTCGATCCCTAAAAATAAACCAAAACCTAACCCGAACTCTGAGCAAGACACTGACTCTAATAACACACCTAGCTCTAAACTGACCTTTACCCTAAACATAACCCTTAAACTAGACCTAGCCATAAAACTAACCCTAACAGTATCCCTAACTGTAA
>NW_026002154.1:0-2299 GCF_001458135.2 Marmota marmota marmota | reverse complement strand
GGCCCCGGGCAGCACCCCTTGACTTCGGGGTAAGTCCACACCTCCTGATTGACTTGGGCTGTGAGCTCCGAAGGAGGCCAGGACCGGCCTCCCTTCCTGGCTTCTCTGCCCTCTGGAGAGGTGGACGAGTGAGCAAACGTGGACGCATCAAAGAAATTGCCAGCGTCCCACGACTCCATCAGGTCGGCCATTGGAGGGAAAATGGAGGGAGACGCCTCGTGTGGATCCCGTCCAGGCTGGAGGTGGGGGAGGGGCTGAGAGCGTCACCTGTCCCTTCCCAGGCCCTGGCACAGCAGGCCACCCACCTGGGGACCTTCCAGAGGACGGAGGAAGGTTTCTGGAACCTTTGACTAGAGGATGGCGCCATGAGAACTGGACGGCCCCAGGGTGACTGAGGGAGGAGAAACCCTGAGCGCGTCCCTGCGGGGACCCTGCCCCATCGCGGGAACCTCAGGCAGCATCCGTGACAGGGCCCACTGCGGGCCGTCTTGCTCCAGGGACTCTGTGCCTGGGGCCCGACACACAGGTCCGCAGAGTCTCGCGCCCGGGGCTGGACGTGCTCAGTGGCAGAGCACGGGCGAGCACGGGGTCAGCACCACATACAGATGGACGAAGTAAAGGTCCCCCAGCAACTAAAACACATATTAAAACAAAGACACGTGCCCCAGGAAGTCCTCGCAGCCCCACACCAGAGACCGGCGGCCACCGGTGGGGCAGCCCCGGGGACCGCGAAGAGCTGAGGGGCCTGTGGAAGACACACGCAGCCGTGCGGAGAGCAGGGTGCAAGCCCGTGTGACCTGCGGGTTCCGATCCCCCTCTGCCACCTACGGCCCGTGTGGAGGGGCACGTCAACCCTCCTGGCCTTGCTCCTCTGTCAAACAGGGACAGGCCGAGGTGTCACCCTGAGGTGGAAATGGGTTAGCCCCAGGAAAGTGCTGGGACAGTGTCCAGAGAGCAGGGCCACCGTGGTGGGTCGTTCCTGCCCAGGATGATGCACGGAGGATCTGGAGGCAGAGACCAGGAGGTGGGAGCTCTGCGGGCGAGCACGTGAGCAGGGCAGAGAACGTCTCACCTCTACCCTTGGGTGCTCCTCTCACTGCCAGCTTGGCGCACCCTGCGTGTGGGCGTCACGTGGAGGATGGAGGAGGGCCGGGGCAAGGCGTTAAGGAGAGCGCCAGGCCGGGGCAGAGGTGCCCACAGGGCACCAGGACTGGGCTCCGTGGAGCCGGGAAGGAGCAGAGCAGCCAGGGGCAGGAGCTCTGCCGGGCTCTGCGTGTGCCCTCTCTGGCGCCAGCTCTACCTGGGGCCGGACGTGTTGAGTCCAGGGGGAGCCCAGTGGGGCACGTGGGGCGTGGACTGTGGAACTGCTTCAGTCGGGAGGCCCGGGCTCTTCCAGAACACAGACCTGCAGCAGAAGGCCCCGAGTGACCACGAGATCATAGTGGCCTGGCGTCTGAGGACAAGTGAGAGCCGCCCCCCACTGAGCCTTGTGAGTGACAAGCTGGGGCCTGGGCCGGGGAGGGCTCCTGAGACCCCACCTCCAGTCCCCTCTCCTGCAGCATGACAAAACGGGCCCTGGAAGGTCAGTTTGGATCCACGGGGGACGAGGACGGGCTTAGGCAAAGCCCCACTTGACCTAACGAGGGAGCGTCCAGTGGCGCGGCTACCTGTTGTCCCAGGCCAGCCCAGTGCAGCTAATTGGCCCGACATTGTTCCCTCGAGAATGTTTAATGCTTTCAGCCACAGATCCCTCGACAATGGGCTGATTCCCGGGCAGTCCTTAGGCTGTGGCCGCCCTGGGCCAGGTCAGCCTCCGCCGTTGGCAGTTCTGTGTGTCTCCTGACGTGCACCCAGATGTGAAGGCTGTCCCTGAGCCTCGGCGACGTTTTCATTGCGGCCAGCCCTTCCGACAGCTCACAAAGGAGAGCCTCCCTCCAACCCCCTGCACACCATCCGGAAGGTTCTCATCCTGCTCTTTGGCTTTCTTGCTCCAGCTGAAAAGCCGACACCATGATCCACATCAAACACCGACCTCTGACCCCCACGCGTACTTCTTTACGGGGGTTCCCTTGGGGTGCAGGTCTGAAGCCCACGGGGCCGTAGGCTCTCCCGGGGCACCTGCCAATCTGCCTCCGTTTGATCTCGCCTGGGAGGGAAGGAGCTGCCCCATCCTGCAGCCCTTAACCCTTCCCCTGCCTGGCCTGCAGGGCCACATCAAGGCCCGTCCAGGACGGGGGCTGCAGGCCGTCGGCCCAGAGGGACCTGGCCTAGGAGAGACCTCTGCCCAGAGCCCGGGGCC
>NW_026002153.1:0-2299 GCF_001458135.2 Marmota marmota marmota | reverse complement strand
AAAAAAAAAAAAAAAAAAAAAAAAAAAAATTCCACTCAAGTCAGCCAGAGAGTTTAAGAGAATTTGGAGACTCCTATACCTGAATAGTCCTATCCAGGGCTCAAATGTTGTCACCAGGCCCAGCTTCTCATTATGACTCAGCTGACTACAGATGTTTTCTCCTTTCCTGTGCAAGTTGGGAATAGTACCAGTGGCTATGGGCTAGGTCCTTCCTCTTTCAAAGACTTCTCTTTTTGGGGCTTCCATGAAGGAGTTCCACCACCACTATGACTTTTTTTCCCCCTGGAAACCCAAGCACATGCCTCCTTAGATCTCTGCTGGATCTGTTTGGGTTTCCTGGTCATAACAGCCAGGGGACTGAGTCCGTTTTGTGGGAACCCAGTTAAAGTTACTATGCTGCTTTGCCCCTATTTTTCATCAGACTCTGCAAAGAGGCTGAAATAGATCCTCAGGATGCTCTAAGCTTATGTTCTTATAGTGTTGTGACCAATGAGGACAAAGGCTCTCTCCTACCAACTTCAGGTCAACAGGGTTTGTGTGTCCTTTCCTAGAAAATTTCTGTGGCAGAAATGGGGTCCTGCAGAATCCTCAAGCACTATGCCATTAGAAAGTGGGTAAGCATTTCCCAAATGATATTGGCACGGTTCTGATCAGACAAAACAGTAAATGGTGACTGCACTTGCATACGGTCAGCTGCATGTGCAGAGGCCAAAAATAATACTAGCTTAAGATAGAAATTGTTTTAAACATGAAATTTTTCAGAACTGTAAATGTATTTGTGTACATCACACTCTCCTAGGTAGGATACAGATTGATTCACACATACTGACAGCTTCTAGCTGAGTGTTTACAGAAAACCAGTTTAAAAATGTTACCTTCTCCTGCCCTCGCCTTGGCAGTTTTCCTATATCTAAGGAGATCTGCTATACATTTGGTCTTTTTTTTTTTTTTTTCAGTGTGTTTCTACCAAAAAAAAAAAATGTGTTGGAGGGCCCAAGCAGGGTCAACTCTGGAGAGGAAGTAACAGCAGCCACAGAGCTGCCTCTGCACGGCTGCGGACTAAATTGATTTGACTGAAGTCAGCATGCTGGAGAGTTGGTTTATTTCAGATGCTGATGGGCTAGGAAAAGAAATCTAACCATTCAACAGACGCTTGGGAATTCTTAGGTTTTTGAGCAGGGAAGCAATAAAATTAAAATTTGTAGGAAGATTATTTCTGGTGGTTGGTATGACAGATTGGGAATGTAGAGAAGATGTACAAAATCAATGAAAGTCATTTTAGTGACCAGCCAAGTGGTGCTGAGGTCAAAATGTTCTCTTTACATTTTCATATTTGGCAGGTTAGGAGGGACCTTAAAAACACATGTGGCAGGCTGTGGCCGTGGCTCAGTGGTAGAACTCCTGCAGAGCATGTGTGAGGTACTGGGTTCCATCCTGGTACCACAAATTAAACATAAATAAATAAAAGTATTAAAAAAAAACGCATGGCAGTACCTGTAAGTGAGTATGGTCATAGTCCTTTAAAAACAACCTTAGACAATAAACATCTATTCCTATAATTAAGGTGGACCCTCCAGGGTCTCTGCAATCTGAATATCTCATTATTTTTTCCTCCAATTATTTCTTAGTCTCAGTTTCCATTCACAACTATTTCTGTGGGAACCCCTAGATCGTCCATGATCCTTTCCCTGACTCCTGGACCTGGGTTAAGCTGTCTTTGAGAATATCACAGAGCCACATGAGGATGAGTAGTCTAAGGGGCATTCTGGGCACGTAGGTGGTTCTAGTGCAGACCAGTAGAGGGCCAAGGCCGGTTGGCTTTGTTCAGCCCAAGTGTGGGACTGTCAGTTCTTTTTTTTTTTTAAATATTTATTTATTTATTTTTTTAGTTTTCGGCAGACACAACATCTTTGTTTGTATGTGGTGCTGAGGGTCGAACCCGGGCCGCACGCATGCCAGGCGAGCGAGCTACCACTTGAGCCACATCCCCAGCCCCGGACTGTCAGTTCTTAAATGAGGAAGGAAGAGCATGGATGAGTCAGTGCTTTCTGGTGTTTAATTTCTGGCCTGATTTCCTATAGAAGGGACTTGAAAACCTCCAGGTCAGCATCTCCCCATCCCAATGCTGTATGTTGTTTTAGTGAACTTAGAGGCCAAACCTAGTATTTCCTGGGTCTTGAGATAAACACAACAGCATTGAGGCAAACCACTGACCCTACTTGGGTGACCCAGTTTTTACATTTTTGGTGCTTAATTTTCTCTTTATTTTCTTCCCAACTTTTACTTTTTTTTTTTTTTT
>NW_026002152.1:0-2299 GCF_001458135.2 Marmota marmota marmota | reverse complement strand
GAGGAGCAGGTGCAGCGCCCCGCGCCTGCACGGTAGCGTCCCGCTGGCTGCCCAGGGGGGACTTAAGGGCCCTGGAGCGGCTAGCCGGCCTGTGTGCTCTCTGCTGTCTGCAACTCCTCAAAAGAAAAAGAAACCCACATTGAGCCCTAGGGTGAATGTCAGATATTGGAAAGGTGGTCAGTGGCTCTCCGTGACGTTCCAAATGTCTTCAGTAGCCAGTACAGGCCATCCAAATTACCCTCTGAATTCGCTTATTACCAAATTGTCTTCCTTTAAATAAATGAATCAAATGGGGCAAGAGCCATTTGCCAAAGAAAAATCTTACCTTTTCGGGGTAAAAATTCATAGCTAAGAAAATTCATCCTTCTCCCAATACTGAAATATAATAAAAACTAATTCTTAAATATTTGAACCCCTTAATTTTGCTCAATTATATGATATAGTTCCATCTTCTACCTCCTCAGCTCCTTTTGTCTGTTTGTTTTTAATATTCCAAACTGCATGCATCACCATCACCATTCTTTTCCTGATGCCAGAAACCTAGAGGACCAACTTCGGGAGTCTTGGGAGCGTTGTCAAGCATGGGCCTTGAACTGTTGATCAGCACTCACTGAGAAACAGCTACCTGGAAAGCTTTGCCACTATCTTGGGCTAAACTAGTGAAGAGACCATATGTCAGAGAAAGTGTCCCTGGTGGAAAATTGTCTAAGTGTGACCAACAACAGGCTTGTTTTACCTAGGATGTTATTACAAGTATTCTCAAATCCCTTTGGGAATATATTAAGTATATATTTAAACATATGCAATTTTATAACTGTCAATAGCTGTCAATAAATCAAAATGTACTTTCATTCAATAAATCAAAATGTGCTTTCATTCCACAATGTTATTAACAGTAAAGAATACAGGTGAATATAAATATATAGGGACTATTAATTTAAAAGCATTTTTATAGCAATAGAGCCAACTAAAGATCATTTGTTAGATGTACCTGAGTCAGGTATTCTTTGCACAGCACAGGAACAGAAGACAGGGTTGATCTCCTTGCTAGTCATAAATACTATTTGTATACCTTCTGTGGAGTCTTGGTAGTTTAGCTTCCCTCTTTAATTATTTTTTGCCTTTAATGTTTAATGCTTATGTATGGATAACAAGAAAGGGTAACTTTTGCTGTTATTCTGCACTGAAAAAAGCTAGACCTGCAGGATGGCTGAACGGATAGTACTTATTTGTGTTCAGCTAGATGGGTAGATATTTTCAAAGAGTAATTATCAGGTAAAGTAACATCACAATCAACAATTTCAAAAGAAAATTATGATTGTGGCTTATTGAAAGGCTAAACTCATTTGGTTTATTTTCCATGCTAGTGTCTTTCCATTAAATTTAATTTCCATTAAATTACCCACTGATCACTTACAGAGTAAGCTAGAGCCCCACAGCAAAAAATCCCTTTAAACTAGGCATAGTGCGGAACAGCTGAGCACATGAAAAAAGTGCTGAACAAATCTACTGAACACATGAAAATGATTACACTCTAACTACCCTAATTACTTTTTAAAAATAATATTCCCTGTATTGCTGAACAACTTTTTAAATTCATAACCTATCTCAGTGTTAATGTATCAGTTTCTAATACATCACAGTTGTAAAGCCCTGTGATCTGTAAATGAATAAGCATTAAAGGTAGAATGTATAGGTGCAAAATTCAGATGTTTGAATGACAAATTCAAACCTCTCATCTCTTTTAATTCCCTTTCTTTCCAATTATCACATTCCAATTTCTGGGCAGAGATTTAAGCTGATAAAAAAAAAAAAAAAAACTAAGCCAAAGGAGTATGAAAGACTCATAAGCTTTTTTTTTTTTTTTAAATTAAGTTGTGAATAGACACAATACCTTTACTTTGTTTACTTATTTATGTAGTGCTGAGGATCAAACCCAGTGCCTCACACATGCTAGACGAGCGCTCTACCACTAAACCACACACACAACCCCAGACCCTCATAAGTTTTTAAATACCATTGTTTTCAAATCTTTTGCACATTTTTTTTTTTTTACAATTGGATTCTGGGTAGTTAAGGTAACTGATTTGCAAGGGATAGATGAATTCACTGATGTATTCCAAGTATATAGAATAGTGTCCAGCATGTAAGTGCTGAACAATTATTTGCTAAGTTACTTAAATTTTGACTGCTGAATCTGAATGGTTTATGTAAAATATATTATCTGGAACAGTTTTATAGGAGACATGTATGGCTATGTCTTCTCAATTCAACTTTTTTTTTTTTTTTTTTTTTTTTA
>NW_026002151.1:0-8481 GCF_001458135.2 Marmota marmota marmota | reverse complement strand
TATATATATATATATATATATATATATATATATATATATATATATATATTATCTTCAAAATCCTGGGCTCTGAAGATAATGATCTAGTTATTGAAGGTAATTCCTTTCCCTGCTCCATAATCATCTCTATCCCAATACTTTTAGTAGGTAAGCCAAAAATCTTTCCCTTTTTAAAATTTCCATGTGGTTTTTAATAAGGGATGCTAATGTCATAATTTTTTTCAAAAATATTTTAGACAATTCCATGTATGTATTAATATTTTTCATTCTTTGTAATGATTCATATGATTTCAATGTATTTATTATTCATTTAATTATAGCCCTTCTCATGTTTCATGGTAACACTATTTCTCTATGATGTACACAAAGAAGGGAGATAGTGGATCAAAAGATTTGCACAATTTAAATTCTAGTCGATACTGCCAACTGCCCCTTAAAGACAACTAGCACTGTTTAAGGAATGATGTTTTGTTAATAAGCTATCAGATCACACTTTTTGTTATTTATTTGACCTACCAGTTCCTCAAAGTCTTGCATTATAATTATGGACTTTCCCCCCATTTCACCGTATTCCTGTTAGTTTTGTTTTAAATATTTCAACACTGTATTGTTAGATATATAAATGATTGTGACTGCTATAAGTTCCTGTGAATTTCACTTTTTATTTTTATAAAACCTTTAAAATTGTTTTTTGTCAATCTCATTCCCATCTGCAATATTCGAGAGCACATATTTCCATATTGATCAAACTTGTTCAGTTTTGCAATGAATACCACCATTATTGTGATGGTATCTAATTTTGAGTTTTCTTTTTATTATTTTTCCTCTGTTATTGTTGCTTTGGTTGTTGTTTTCCTATTATTATTTACACCAGTTAGATTGAAATTCATTTTTCTTTGTATTGCTTTCAACCTAATAACACAGAATTTATGTACCTCATTTCTACTTTTCCTATAGTTATGACTGTATTGCACTTTAGGTAAGCTTTCTACCACTGAGCTACATCCCTGACCCTACAAACTCCTAATGGTTTAATACATTGTTTACTTATTCTATCAATGTCTGGAATTAACTTGCTCTTAAACCCTAACTTGGAACTTGACGAGAATCTGTCCTGTCTGTCCCTCTCTCTCTTCCAACTTTTACTACTCCCCATCTCACGTGTTAAATCATCGAGAAATTTAGCTATGAAGTGTTTGACCAACAATTATCTAAACTAATAAATGACTTTTATTTGTTCCTTTACTCACTCCTGTTCCTCAGGTTTCACATGTCCCCATCTACTCTCTCTTCATCCAGAAAGGTGGGTATTAAAATTTCTGAGTCTTTCCATGACATGAAAATGGATTTTTTTCTCCTGCTTGAATCATATATTATTTGGATATAGAATTCCATATGCATGATTATTTCCCACCACACAACTTTTTGAAGAGTTGCTTTTTTATCTTTTAGTATCTAGTGTGGCTAATGAAAAGTCTGGTGTTAGTACTTGCTTCCTCTATAGATAATTGTTGTTATTTGTGAAAATTTTGGATAGTCTCTATATTCCTTGTTTTTAAAATTTCATTACATGACTTTGGAAGTAGTTGTTTCTTGTCATTCTTCATGCTTGATATTTAAAGAGACATTTCTTTCTGAGAATGTTTGACTCTCTTCAGCACTAAATTTTTTTCTAATTATGTTATTAGCAAGTTAATTCCACTCCCACTTTACTGGTCTCTTTGTTTGGGGTTTTTACTGCATACATGTTGGACTTCTCAATCAATGTTTCTCATCTCTTACCTTTAATTTTTTTCCCCTTCTTAAAAAAGGCACACTCATACATTGCTGATGGGACTGCAAATTGGTACAAACACTATGGAAAGCAGTATGGAGATTCCTCAGAAAACTTGGAATGGAACCACCATTTGACCCAGCTATCCCACTCCTCCGTTTATACCCAAATGACTTAAAATCAGCACACTACAGTGACACAGCCACATTAATGTTTATAGCAGCACAATTCACAATAGCTGAACTATGGAACCAACCTAGGTGCCCTTCAACAGATGAATGAATAAAGAAAATGTGTTATATATATTCAATGGAATATTACTCAGCTTTAAAGAAGAATGAAATTATGACATTTGCAGGTAAATGGATGGAGTTGGAGAATATCATGCTAATTGAAATAAGCCAATCCCAAAAACCCAAAGGGCAAATATTTTCTCTGATATGTGGATGCTAATTCACAATAAGGCAGTGGGGGTGGGAGTGCTTAGGAAGAATAGAGTTATTTTAGATTAGGTAGAGGGGAGTGAAGGGAGGAGAGCAGGTATGAGGACAGGAAGGATAGTAGAATGAAACATACATTATTATTTTGTATACATATATGACTGCATTACCAGTGTGATTCTACAACAGGTAAAATCAGAAAAATGAGAAATCATATCCTATTTATGTATGATATGCAAAGTGCCTAAACACACTCTACTGTCATATATAACTAATTAGAACAAATAAAAAATATATAAAGTAAAAATTTTTTTCTCCTCTTTGACCTTTTGTACTGTGTTAGGCACTTTCAGTGCTGTTCCAGGCTCAATGATAGAGAACTCCCTGCATACATTTTGATGTTCAACCCATCAGTTGAGGGTTTTGCTTTTTTAGAAGAAATTCAGCAATAAAATTTTTATTTTTTTATTGCCTAAAATAAGCAGTTAGATGAGCCTAACACCCAGAACATAGTCACAGTCCCAGCTGCTGGTGTTCAGGGAACTTGCGTGCCCCTAGTGGTCAAGACAAAGCACAACCAGCCTCGCTGCTTCCCCAGCAAGCACCAGCTCACCCCTGAAGTGGCATGCTGGATGGAGGTGTGCCAGAGTGAAGTCACCAGGAGCAACATCTTCTCACCTGAAATGGATTTTTCTGCTTGCAATATTTTCTCATATCCCTTTCAGTAAATTAATTATACTTTTTTAAAGATTTTATTCTAATTGCTTTTGGTAAACTCTGTTTCCATGGACATTGGATATTCTAATGATTACATTTGGTGTATCTCCTCCATCATATTGTTTACTCTCAGCAATCAAATGTTTCTTTTTTTTCTTTCTTTTTTAGTTGTTTCTTGATCGTTGTTCAACCATTTTCTTCTGATTATCTATTTAAGCTTTGATGTGAATGCCATAAACGTTTGCCACAGCCATTTCCAGTGCTCCTGAGAAAGGGACAGGATGTATTATCCTGGAGTTCAGGAGTTGGATTTCTGAACCTGTCCTCATTCTTCCTGCATGTGGCCACCCACCTGGAGATGTGCCTTGCCTTTTAGGTCCACATACTCCCTCACACATCCTTCCCAGGGAAAACACTGTAAGTGATTCTTATTTGGAGTGAGTTGGAGTGGGAAGAATTCATGTCTAAAATCTACTGGGCCACCCAAACATTGACCCTGGGTAATATTCTGAACCTTTTTCCTGCTCCTTTTGCTGCTGCCTCTGAAGTTCTATCACTCTGAAACTTTGTCAGCATTTTTCTCTTAACAGACATGTAAGGCTGTGGTTCTTCCTTCTATTGGACTCCATCTGTTTTTTATCTTTCTAAAATAATTCATAATTTGGGAATACTAAAATTTTCCCTTCACTTTCTGATTTTCCAGTATTGCTATGAGTTCATTTACTTAACACATCTTTCTTATCATAGACCTGGAGCAGGAACCAGAGATCATAGTTCTCAAGAGGTCATTTAATCCAATCCCTAAGTGGAGTTGCTGAGTCTACCTGGTTTATTCCTTGCTGTAACAAAAGATGATACACTTGAAACTGAAGGCAAATGAAAGATAAAGATTACAAATTGAATTATAAAATAATTAAGGGCAATAAGAAAGTGCCTTATGGATAATCAAAAATAATGAGGTTGCTGATAAAAAATAGATTCTAAAAGGGCAGAAATTATTTGGAAATGAGACATAGTACACAAAGTTTAGACAAGATATAGTGAATTTTGGAGTCCAAAGAGCCATATTCCTTTTGAAGTTACTCTGAAAAGTGATTGATGAAATCTAATAGAATCTTTAAAAGTATTTGTCAAAGAAAGATTGGATTTTGATTATGGCTTAGGCATTGATTGATTACATACCTCTTAGGATTGATATAACCCCCAAATTAACAGTCGCAAATTTTTGATTTCAGAATTAAGAAGCATAAGTTAAGGATGATGCCACAATGAGGGATTTGATTTTCCTTCTTTCTGTTTTTCCTAAATATGCAGCACTCATAAATTTTAGGTTTAAAATGTTTATTTTGCACTTACATTATTTTCTTTATATAGATTTGTTTTTTTCAAGTTGGAAATGTTGCTACAAGAAAGTTATGGACTTTTAGTCTGACAATTGCTATTTTGAGAAGGCAATTTCTAAAAAGTTGACATAAAAATCTCATATCCTTATGTGATTATTGTTGGCATTGATCAATTCTTATTCATTTCTTACACAATAATGATGTGTCAAAATCTTAGCCAGGAAAGAGGAAGACTTATAAGTAAGCATAGCTACTTTCCTGTGCCTACACACCTACTAGTAGTAAATGTGAATATTTAGTGTTTATCTTCTAGAAATACAAAAAAAAAATGGTGGGACAATGTAGATTCACAAATATCCTGATGGACAGTATCCAAAACAACTGTCTAGTAGCATGAATTCCTGAGTATACTACCCAAGTCTCTTTTCTCTCCTTCTCTAACACATGGCAATCATAGCCATCTAGTTACATTTGGGAAACAAAATTTAAATAAAATGTTTTAGTACATTCTGATGCTTGTTTGCAAACAGGTACGGAAGTCTACTCTTGCAAACAAGGACAATTTTGGTATTCAATCCTCTTTTGGAAAACAGTAACCTATACAACGGAGTAAGTAATGTTTGCAAATGAAGACCTTAGACGCCAGACACTTTGTTAGTCAGAAACATTTCTAGGGGAAGCAACTGACTGATGTAGGTGTAATGAATACATAAGTCTAGATGAAGACTCTGCTTTTGTGGTTGATTCTCTACATTTTGCAAGAAACCACATTGAGAAACATCATATGGGCATGGTTGAATGCCTCAAGCCTTAGTTAATGAATGAACTTGTTTTAAATTGGCTTATTTCTACTTTTGTTCTCCTTAGTGTCTTTAAAATTTCAGGGGCATCTGAGTTTCAAAATGCCTGTAAGCTGGAACAAGATGATTTTGCTACTAGGAATGGTCTGTTTGGAACAAGGCACATCTGCAAATCTTCCTCTTCCCAAAGGTAAGTTCCAAATAAGCTCTATAACTACCTTTCTCTGAAGGAACCACCTTTGCTTACAATGGGCATCACAACTGCACTCCATATTATTTTGGAAAAATTGAACAAGCAAATAAGTTTTAGAGATCTGATTGTTTCTTCAATAAATTTTTTTTGATTTTGCTCCTACAATCGGCATGTGAAATACTTAAGGAATGCAACTAAGTTTGTTTCACTTAGGTGTACTAAGTGAATTGGGATTATTTATTTATTTAGACATGTTTCACAGTACCATCTTTCATGGAGCAAACTCTACACATAAGCATAGGTCTAGAAGCATTTGTAATCTTTTGGAAAATTATCTTACTAGGAAATATGAAGCATGTTCACTGTGATATATTGGAAATAGTCTTTTCCTTGTGATTATCATAATCTGAAAATAGCTCTTGGCAGGCTTCTTTGTGGTCAGAGTTGTGCCAACCTAAAGAACCACTATGTTTTCTGTCTTTGCCTCAGTGAGTTCAGGAAATAATAAATTTCTGTCTTTGCTTCAGTGAGTTCAGGAAACAATAAATTTTGTATCTAAAGTAATTATGACTCATTCAGCTGAAGCAGTTAGAAAATAAGATGTTGATCCAACATCGTACTCCCACTGGCTTCAGAATAAAAAAAAAAAACCTGAGCATTATATTCATGCACTGCTATCATTTAGGTGAGCATCTCTTTGATTCTTTTATTTTTTTCATCTGAAATGCGTAGATAACAATGCTTGATCCTTAGGCATGGAATGGAGATTAAACAGGGAGTCCTATGAAAGAGGTTTTATATTTTAGCATATTTATATAAATATCTGTGTTATTAGAGATATGTTCTAAAGAAAAAACATTTTGATGACTCACTTCATTTCCATGGGAAATTAATGCTGGGAATTGTGCTAAACCTAAGAAATACAGAGATGAATAAGATGTAGGTCTTTTCCTCAAATAGTTCATGGTCTGGTGATGGAGCAAAATGTACAAGTATAGCATGGTAAAAATGATTAAGTGATGGGCTGGGGGAGAAGGATTGCTACACAACCCATGGAAGAGACCCTTAACCCAGTTTTAAGAAATCAAGGACGACTCCTCACTTGAGATGATTTCCAAGCTCAGAAGTAAATGAGAGGATTTATTTAGGCAAAAGAGTGGGTAGATTATGAGACAGGGCTTTATAAACCCTCCTAAAATCATGTGGAAAGACCTACAGGAAGAACATGTGACATGCCATCTCTGAATTACCTGGTGGAGGTCAGTATCTTTAATCTAACCTATTTTTTATTTAAGAAGTCAAAAAAGCCCACGGAGTGCAAATGAATGCAACTTTTTAAGGGATAAAGTATTTTCCATAAAGAGGAAAGATTTGTCTTATTACCTGGCAACCTTCTATTCTAAACTATGGTATGTGAATCAGGACACTGTCTTCACTCCACAGTCCTTGAACACTGTGTCATTTTCCATCCCAGCAGAGAAATAAATCCAGTAGCATTTGTTAATATATGACTGTGTGACTGGCACCACAGACTGCAGTCTTAGACTCAGTCTCATGGGTGGAACAGAGAAATATGCACACAACTGCAATGAAAGCAGAGGATGTTATCACTGACAATTGGTTGAACAACTTTATTCTTCAGGAATTGTGGTAGATGTTGTGGATGTCAGTATTTCTAAGACTTATGTTCCTATATTTGAGGATCCCACTGTACAGTTGTGTTGAAAGACATAGAAATAGCCATAATGGTGCATGACAGATATCACAGAAGAGAATACAGAGTGCTGTGAGAAAACTCTCAGGGGCTAGAGAGCTCAGAATCAAAAGAGGTCTGCATTCCTAATAACCCACTGGAGACCTCCTCCTGAGGCCTTAACCCATACTTCAGGAAAGTATATCCCTTTATGATATACTTGTCCTACATGACACAAACTGAGCAATTTACTGCAAATTAAAGCAAATCCCAACAACTAACTTAGAATCATCTTGTGATCTTTATGCTCCCTGTCTTGTTGATTTTTCTTGCTCAGAAGGCTTTCCTATGTTGCTCAGTACTAAAAACTATTTAGTCACTCAATGTTTGTCTAATTTTTTTTTCCCAGGTACCGAATGTGGGAAGAATCTGGCTAAGGTAGGGCCTCAGAATTACTTTAACATTTTCAGTCGCATTGTTGGGGGAAGCCAAGTGAAAAAGGGTTCTTACCCCTGGCAGGTGAGTCTCAAGAAACATTCTCTGGTATGTGAGTTGTGAGATGTCTCAGGGCTGGATCTCCTGAATAATTGAGTCTTCAGTGCTCCATCCTGTCTAGTCCTTCACTAACAATCTTATGAGTGCATACAAAAATCCAAGTTCCTCATGATGTACATCAATTGAGTTCCAGAAAAAGTTTGTTCAGAACAATTATATGCACTGTTGACTTGAGTCACAAACTATTGAAAGTAATGCAATCCACAACTTTCAACTCTTAAGACAAAAATACCACTTCAAGAAGCTAAAAAAATGAATTTACTATTTAAAAAACAATTCTTGATTGAACGAGTATATTTTAAAAAATACTTGATTTGTTATAAAGACCAGAGAATCCACTTTGTGTTTGGGGTGTAAGGTTCTCACGTATATAATAGGACCTCTCAGAGAGTAATCAAGAATACTGCCTCCTTAGTATCTAATGTCCTAGGAATTCTACCTCAGTTTAATTTCCTGATCCTTCTATGACATGAAAATGGATTTGTGCTTTTGCACCAGCCCCAGGGTTTGCATCTATTGTCTTTGAAACTCTCGCGATTTTCCTTACCCTTGAGGTCATGTTATCTTCTTGCTTCTTAAATTTCCATTTAAAGCAATCCTTCTTTATTTTTACTTCTCATGGATAAGTCATAACTTTTAGGTCAATGAACAAATGTTAATGGTTGGTTGATTAAGTTTGTGTTCAGGAGGTTGACTGATTAACTGAGTCATTGTCATTTGATTAACTGGTTAAATACTTGATAGAATAGTTAGACTGATCAGTTAGTTACTTGATCAGGTGTTTTTCTAGACAATTTAGAAGTCCATGTTCAGTTCCTAGTAACAGTAATTCATTGACTTTTACTTCCTTGCTCTTTGTTCTATTCTTGGCCTCTTCACTCTGTTTCTCTCTTTCTCTTTCTCCCCTCTCCCTCTCTTTCTCTCCCTCCCTCCCTCCCTCCCTCTCTCCTTCTCTCCCTCTTCTTC
>NW_026002150.1:0-2300 GCF_001458135.2 Marmota marmota marmota | reverse complement strand
TATATATATATATATATATTTTTTTTTTTTTTAAGTGATATGCATGCATTTGGTAGAAATGGAAATCCAGATGTCGAATTTGGGTCTTCTCCTGGGCTAGCAATATGCAGTCAAATCCTGTCTCTGGATGCTGGGCAGCGGAGACCACACAGCTCCTGCTCAGCCATACAGTCACAAGGGGGAAATAACAGACATTCTACATTATGCTGTGTTGCTAAGCTGGGATGGTTGGTAGGTTAGGAGGATTAAATGCGTTTTAAACTTACGATATTTTCAACTTACAATGGACTTATCTGAACGTAACCCCGTTGTACGAACTTATTTCTATCTTTAAGCTTTTGCAGTTCTGTTCCTGTTTTAAAAGGTATTTCAAAGCCCAGATCCTTTAGTCTCTCTTCTAGTCATTTTAAATTCCATTCACTTTGATGTGCTCTGTTTAGGTTTTTTGCATTGTACTCATGTTGTTTTGGATTTTCAGAAGTCGTTTCAAATGTGTGTAGGTTCTGCCTTGGAAGTTCTGCCTTAGCAAACTCTTCTGGGAATACGATGGGGGTTTGTTTCCTCTATTGCCCTGCTGAAACCAACAAAGTGTCTCTCTCCCTAAGAAGCCTTCTTCACAAGGATTCTTCTCTCCTTGAGACTTTAATCTGCTCATCTGCTCAAGCTGTTTCCCCAGTGTCAAAAATGGGACATACCTCTCCCTCCTTGTGAAGGCTGTACTTACAGAAACAGATACTGTATTTAAGGTTCAAAAAAAAACTGCCCAAATAAAATGGTGATGGATACATAGTTCTTGGCAGTCAACCAGTGGTATAATTTACAAAATTCTGGCACATCATAGCAAAACTGAGAATAACTGGATTCAAAAAAAGAGAGGTACAAAGAAAAGAAAATCATCACACAGTGTACTGAGATGGTAGGCAGCAAATCTTTAATTGCCACCTACAGAATATTTTAATACAGTAGATTAAATGACAGAGAATAAGAAGAGATTGTAAGGAAAGAATACTTCCAGAAAACAGCCCTGAAATGAACATCATGAAATGTCAGGTTTCATGAGTGACAGGTTGCAGCCTGTTTAGCTGAAACCTAGAGTTTCTGCCTTCTGGAACATTCTCTGATTCCCCAATAGAGGACAGAACACCAGCATCCAAGGACAAAAATTTAAAGTTTGCTTAAAGTCTTTCACAGAGGTTTAATTTTCTTTGTTTTGGGGTTTTCAGTTTTTGTTTGTTGGTTTGTTTTTGTTTTTGTCTTGTTGACTTTGCCTGTGGAAGAGGGTAGAATGGTTTCTTTGCTGGGTTGCTTCACTCTTTTTTCTTTCTTTCTTTCTTTCTGACAGCGGAAAGCATTACAATTCTTACTACACATATAAAGCACAATTTTTCATATCTCTGATTGTATACAAAGTATATTCACACCAATTTGTGTAGCTTCACTCTTTTTTTAAGAATTTTTTTTTAGTTGTAGATGGATGCAATACCTTTATTTTATTTATTTTAATTTTTATGTGGTGCTGAGGATCGAACCCAGTGCCTCACACATGCTAGGCAAGTGTTCTACCACTGAGCCACAGCCCCAGCCCAGCCTCACTGTTTTGGAAGCATCCATTTTCCATTCAGTGCTCTCAAACTGACAGTCACACACTGGCTGCTGTCAGCTATGATCTTCACTGGGAGGCTCAAGTTCTGGGGGAAGAGGACGGTGGAACTGAACTGATGGCAATTCTGGTTTTCAAAATGATAATCTGCAGGCCTTGTACAATACCTGTTGAGGAAGCACACAATGCCTGGTGCCACCACTTTCTAAGTGTGATTGGCATCTATTGTGTTTTCAGGGGAAAATGACTCCTGTGTTTTTTCTTTTCTTTTTTTCATGTTTATTGGTATATTATAATTACAGGTAACAGTGGGATTCATTATTACATATTCATACATGCACATTATATAACAGTATAATTTGGTCAGTTTCATTCCTCGGTATCTCCTCTTTCCCTCTCTTCCTCCCTTACCCACTCCTCTTCCTCTACTCTTCTGGTCTCCCTTCTAGTTGCACATGGCAGGCATCCCCCCACCCCCAGTCCCCTGCCACCTTTCTCTTCCTTTTTCGTCTCTAGCTCCCACATATGAGAGAAAACACGTGATCTTTGACTTTCTGAGTTTGACTTATGCCTTTAACATAATGGTCTCTAGTTCCATCCATTTTCTTGCAAATGACTTAATTTAATTTTCCTTTATGGATGAGTAAAACTCCATTATGTATATACACTCCATTTCCTTTATCCACTCCTCTGTTGATGG
>NW_026002149.1:0-2300 GCF_001458135.2 Marmota marmota marmota | reverse complement strand
AATAGGGCTGGGGACGTGGCTTAGGGGTTGAGCATCCCTGAGTTCAATCTCTGGTGCCCAAAAAGAAAACCAAACGCATGTTTCTGGATGAATGCTCTTGTTGTACATATGAATGTGCACTGCATCCTCAAGGGGTGGATCTGTGTATCCAGAGCTGACTGTCAACTTAACCAGGCAGCACAGAGACAGCACGGGTATGTGTCCAACCAAGTCGGGTGCCTGTGCACAGACACCCTAGGGAGGTGTGCGCGTAAGGGACACGTCTCCATACCATGTCAATATGTGTTGGGCACACACACTCCACAATGGGTGTCTAAACATCAGGTGTGTGTGTGGACCTGCTGCAGCATGTCACATGTGTCCATATGCATGTGTGACCTGAAATCAATCCAGAAAGAGAGATGCACTGTTCCCTGAGAAGTTCCACAGGAGGGCAGAGCCACTCCCCTTCCTCCCGCTGGCTGGGTGTTGATGTGAACAGTGGTAAACAATGAATCTTCCCTCTTAGGCAGCCGTGAATGGGCAGGTTCCCGTCTAGGAGCAGGTGTGACATCACTACCAGAAGGAACAATGCATGCCACATGAGACCCTGGACAAGGCGGAAGCCTACATCTATAGTAGGAAGCAGCCCTTGGTCCAGAGAGGGGCTTTCAGAGACTGGTGTTGGCCCAGCCCCGGCTGGCTGGTGCTGCTGGGTCCCACGTTGATCACACCCCGGAAAAAAACAAGTGCACTCAGCCCCAGGCCCTGGCGGCCTCCCCACCCCACTGTGACCCTGGTGTTCAGCAGTCCCAGACTGCTTCTTGTGAGATCCAACAGACAGTGGGAGTGTGGGACGGCAAGGAGGCGCCCTGTCCACGGGATTGGCCCCTGGGTGGGGCAGCAATGTGGACTCCGGGGGCATGAGGTGATCCTCACTCCTGCACCATCAGGAACACTGAGCATGGTCCTTGGTCCTTCCCAAGACAGCTCCTCCTCGGGCTGCATCACCTGGGGAACAGACACTCAGCCTGGGCTGAACCCAGGAGACCACGAGGGCTGCAGGATGGGCTTTGAGTGCTCTCTGGCCTGGGTCCTGCCTCTTCCCCACTTCTGAACCTGTTTCTGAGCTCCTGGCTTTAGCTTTTCCAAATCCCACTCCTCCAGTCTACAAAATAACACCAGTCTCAGAAGTTTGGTAGAAAAATTAAACAGCATTGACATCTCGCAGGGAATTTTCTCATCAATCATGAAGTCCTACACGAATGTTATTTCAAGGCAGAGACAGAGGTAGCAAAATCACCTGATTGTCTAGGTATGTGTTCTGCCTTTTAAATTTTTAATCTGGGATGTACCTCATGTGGCAGGTAGTTACATAAATGCCCCCTGTTGATGCTACTCCTGGCGTATGTGCCCTGGTGGCTCCTGCGATGTTGACATTGACATTGGTCTTGGCCACGTGACTGGTTGGCTAATGGGATATCAGCGGAGGTGATGAAATCCCTGGGTTGTCCTGCTGGGCATCCCCTGTGAGGGAGAAGCAGGGGCTACAGCCCACAGCCTTTGCTGGCTGCCAGGCGGGAGAGACGCCATCGAGGGTCCTCAACCCAGCTGAGCCTCCTCAGGGCTGAGTGGACGAGTCTGGGAAGATCTGCTCCAGCTGCAGAATCATGAGCACGTCCGTGCTTTTAAGTCACTCGGCTTGGGGAAGTTTGTAACTTGGCAAGAGGTAAGCAACACACAGGACGTGAGAAGCTCAGAAAGTTCCTTTCCCTGACCAGGAAGTTAACTGCTGAGGCAAAGCTAAGACGCAAGCCCCAGTTCTTCCTACCGCCTCAGTCCTTCTACCTGTTCCTTCCCTAGAGCCCGGAAGCTTCTTTCCCTAAGGCCCCTGGGGGGACTGTGGGCTGGTTTGGGAGCAGACTCCTTATAGGTTCTCTATGGGAATATTCACAGCACTGGTGTTCCAGAACACTGGAAAGAAAGAGGGTTCAGAAGGCAAGTAGGGGTGCAGAAAAGCCAGAGGGAGAATATCTTCCTTGAAAAGGAAGATAATAGTCAGAAAACTCGAGTAGTGAGGTCAGAAGATACTAGATCAGAGTCTGACCCTGGCCTCGGCTTCATTTGTGACTTTGGACAAATTGCAGATGTGTATAAGAGAACAGCTAGGGAGGTGTGCGCGTAAGGGACACGTCTCCATACCATGTCAATATGTGTTGGGCACACACACTCCACATTGGGTACAGTGGTTGGGAAGTAGCTGCTCTGCTGCTGGGACTTTAAGCCCCTTGGGAGGTTGGTGTTTTAATCATTTTTTGTTC
>NW_026002148.1:0-2301 GCF_001458135.2 Marmota marmota marmota | reverse complement strand
CCCCTCCCATCTTGCTATGGGGGGAGCTATATATCTCTGCAGCTAGGAGAGAGGGGACTCGCACCACTAGGCGGGCGACCCCTAAAACCTGCTTGTCAGAGGAGATCATATACCGCAGAGGCGGGGAAAAAGGGGACTCACCACTCCTGGCAGGAGAATCCTCCCACCTGTGTATGTGGGGGAAGCTCTTATACCATTACAGACAGGGTAGTGGAAACTCGCTTCTCCACCTGGGTGTCCTGGGGAGCTTGTATATCACCTTAGCCAGGATACAGAGGACTCGCCACTCCAGGCGGGAGAACCCTCCCACTAGGTGTCAGGGAAGAGCTCCTATAGCATGGAAGCCAGGGTAAAGGGTATATGCCACTCCAGGCAAGAGACGCATCCCACCTTCGTGTTAAAAGAAAGCTGTTATAATGCTGCAGCCAGGGTACAGGGACTCAGCCCTCCAAGCTGGAGACGCCTCCCACCTGGGTGTTGGACGGGGCTAGAATACCCCCGCAGCCAGGGTAGAGGTAACTCACCCCTCCAAGCTGGAGACCCTTCTCACCTGGGTGTCAGGGTTGGGGAGCCATTATACCACTGCAGCCAGGGTAGTGGAAACTCGCCCCTCCAGACAGGAAACCCCTCCCACTTGCGGGGAGCTTGTATACCACCTTAACCAGGGTACCGAAGATTTGCCCCTCCAAGCAAGAGAAACCTCCCTCCAGGGTGTAAGGGAAAGCTCTTATACCAAAGCAGCCAGAGTAGGGAGGAATTGCCCCTCCAGGTGGAAGACCACTCCCAAAAAGGTGTCCAGTGCTGGTGGTGGGGGTGGCTAATATACAGCCCTAGCCAGGGTAGACGAGACTCGCCTTTCCAAGAAGGAGACCCCTCCCACCTGGGTGTTTCAAGAAACTTGTATATAAAGTTAGCCAGGGTAGAGGGGACTGGGGGTGCAAATTCCCCCTACCCTGGCTGTCGTGGTATATAAGCTCCCCTCAAAACCCAGGTGGGTGGGGTCTCCCACCTGGAGGGGCGAGTCACCTCTACCCTGGCTGTTCCTGTTTTGAGTTCACCCAACACCCAAGTGTGAGGGGTCTCCTGCCTAAAGGGGCAAGTGCTCTGTATCCTGGCTGCAACAGTGTAGGAGCTCCCCCGAAAACCCAGGTGGGAGGGGTCTTCCATCTGGAAAGATGAATCCACTCTCTCCTGGCCATGGCGGTATATGCAGAGAAAGGGGAGTAAGGGGAACAAGAGGCACAGGAAGAGGAGGGATAATGGCCCAGATTCACTGCAGGGTGTCAGGATTGAGGAACAGGGCAAAGTCTGAAGGAGGCCAAAGCCCCTAGGCAAGGGGCACTGCTAACTTTTCCCAAAGGAAGACTGCAGGGCCAAACTTCACTGTTCCATCCTCTGGCTCTGGTGTGCATCTTGGGAAGGGTATCTGGAAAAGGAGCCCAGCAGTGACAAGGACAACAGGTGGGCCAAAGGAGGGCAAAGCGTGAAGGGCTGGAAGAAGGGTGTTTGTGGTGTGCGGGTCAGGACCGCAGAAAGGACCCCAGGCTAGGGACCTAGAGGAGGGCCCAGGGTATGGGGAATGCAGGTAAGGATGGGTTCAGGCAGGCTGGGGCTGCACTCGGGTTGTGAGATGCAGGGAAGACAAGGGTAGCAGGGAAGTGGCCCCAGTGAGGCCCGCAGTTCAATCCCAGGGAAGCACAGAGCAAGACGGACCCTCAGAGGCTCAAGAGAGTAGCCAGTCCAGGGAATGGAGAGCCAAGGTCTAGCACTGGGGCAGGGGGCTCTGGACAGTGGACATGGCTGGGGATCCAGGGGATCCAGCAGGCAAGAGGCAGGTTCAAGGCCCAGCAACACTGCAAGGTGTCAGGGTTCCTGGTGCTGCCCCAAGGGCCTAGGGAGAGAAAGTAGCCCAGTCGAGGGTCAGGGTTCTGTTTCCAATAAGGTGCCCTGGCCCAGATGAGGATCAAGGGGCAGGGACCAGGCCAAAAGGCCTACAACAGACAGGGTCCAGGAGGAGTGGGATGTGAGGGCAGAGCGGTGGGTCATGGCAGATGCATAGAGGGGCAAGATTCAGGAACCAATCAAGGAGCTCAATTAAGAGACCAACCCCTCCGAAAGGTATGAGGGAACCAATTAGCAGCAGGCCCCTTCTCCAGGAAAAAACACTAGGGGAAGGATAGGTAGGATCAGCATTAGGATGAAGAGATTGAGGGCTGCACAAAGGGCACAGAGGGGAGCTTACCTGGGGGTTAAGACTAGGGTGCCAAGGTCAGACATGGCAGGAAGAGACACCACAGAAAG
>NW_026002147.1:0-2301 GCF_001458135.2 Marmota marmota marmota | reverse complement strand
ATTGGTGACATTTTTGTACTCAAGAACCATCCTGACTCCATTAGCTGTACCAATAACTTAGAATTTGAGATGACAGAAAATTGGCCTGAAAACGAACATGAAATTCAAGCAGGCAAGAAACACAAAAACTAACGATTGGTGGGGGGTGAACTGTAGCTGTTTTCTGGGATAGACAGTGTGGGAACTGGCTGGGCCTTCAAATGTGTGCGGAACATCCACCTGTCTGAACGTTCTGTAGTTAAGAATTGAGTGGTCACACACACACACACTTCAGCTTACAGGGGAAATGCACACATGAACCCCTTCCGCGGGGTTCCAAGCACAGCGCTGCCCTTGAGCCTGCACGCATGCTCGGGGAGCCTGGCCTTGAGGAGCTCCTCTTGGAGGAGAGATGAACACATGCTCTCCTGAGAAGTCGGAGGGAGGGCAGGCAGAACACCCCAGGCACGGAGCAGAGGAGTCGCCAGGGTGGGAGGGCGGAGGGAAGCCGGGGCCTCACACCGGGAGGAACCCGGCCGAGGACTCAGGGGAAACTCAGCTCCCTGCCGCCCTCACCTCCAGCCCCTTTCTCAGCTGAAGCAGGGCAGGAGCTGAAGGGCCGCTCCCAGAAGTCCCAGTCCGCAAAGCCAGGGCATGAGAGGACGTGGACACTCCGACCCCACGGGTGGACGCGCAGCCTGGCGTGGGTGTGCCAAGAGCTGCTGTGCCAGGCTTCTGGTGCTGCTCCCAAGTGCGGTGACCACGCCGTGCCCTGGACTTCACGTGTCTGCTGGAGCCCTATCCCAGTACCTCCGCCCTCTGAAAGACCCACCGGATTCAAAGGCATACCCCCTGCCTCCTGAGCACCCTCCACCCGTTCTGAGTAGACAGAGGCCATTGAGCATGTGAGCAGGTATTCTCCTGGGCTCCCACCTGCACTCCTCTAAGGACTGGGGTTTTTGACATCCTCGACTTTTGTCCCCTGGGCCTAACACAGAGGCCCTTAAAGGGCACGCTATAGATATGTATGGTGTTTTAGCCAGCTCCTTTTTAGCTGCTGTGACTAAAATGCCCAACATAAACAATTTTAAAGGAGAAAAAGTTTATTTGGAGGCTCAAGGTTTCAGAGGTCTCAGTCCATAGACAGCAGGCTCCACTCCTCAGGGCTCAAGGTGAGGCAGGGCATCATGGCAGAAGAGTGTGGCAGAGGGACATTTCTCACATGATGATCAGAAAGCAGAGAGAGAGAGACACTCCACTCGCCAGATACAAAATCTATACCCCAAAGCCACATCCCAATTCCCACCTCCTCCAGCCACACCCCACCAGCCTTCAGCTACCCCTCAGTTGATCCCATCAGGGGGTTGATTCACTGATTGGGTTAAGACTCTGATAACCCAGTCCTTTCTCCCCCAAACCTTCTTGCATTGTCTCACACATGAGCTTTCTGGGAACACTTCACATCTAACCATAACATATGGACTTTGTTTTAAAAATGAGCTTGATTGAGATGTGCATGCCAGCTGTTCACCCAGGGCGTAAGGTCCAGTGCATTTGGAGCAGTATTCTAGATACATTCTTTATCACCTCAGAAAGAAATCCTGCACCTTTCAGCTATCAGGACCCAGCCCCTGAGCAACCTCAAACTACTTTCTTTCTTTACAGATTTGCCTACTCTGAGTACTTCCATATAAATGGAATCATACTGTATGTTTGGTTTTGATGACGGGCTTCTTTCTTTTCTTTAGCACGTTTTTAAGGTTCTTCCATGTCAAAGTCTGAATCACTACATCCCTTTTATGGCTGGACAGTATCTGAATACACAAACATACACCAGCATATTTATCCATTCACTGATGGACATTTGGGTTGGTCATACCTCTTGGCCACTGTTGGTAATGTGGCTATGAAGTGTACGTATGAGTTTGTTGTGCGTTTGCAGAGTGGATCAGTGGGTGGTGCGCTAATTCTGTTCCATTGTTTGAGGAGCTGCAGGCTGTTTTCCAAAGTGGCTGCCCCATGTTCCATTCCCTGCAGCAGCGTGTGGGAAGGGCTCCCATCTCTTACAGCCTCGCCAACACTTGCGACTGTTATGCATGTTCTGAGCGATGTTTGAGGGATACCTAAGAGGGAGAGGTTCCCCGAGATGTAAGAAGTGAGTTCAGTTCCTAAGGTGGGCACCCCATGACTCATCACCCTCCTCCTTCCCCGCATATAGGAAAGTGATAGATGAGACTGCAGGTGTCCACCGTGTACTCATGTCCTTCTAGAGAATCCGCCAGCCACTGCTGTCTTTCCCCTGCCCTCACTTCTGACCCCATT
>NW_026002146.1:0-2301 GCF_001458135.2 Marmota marmota marmota | reverse complement strand
GGAATACTACTCAGCCATAAAGAAGAATGAAATTATGGCAGTAAATGGATGGAACAGGGGACTATCATGCTAAATGAAAAAAGCCAACCCTCCAAAACCAAAGGCCAAAGTTTCTCTCTGATGCTAACTCACAATAAGGGGTGGGGAGTGGGGTGGGAAGCATAGAAATACTTTGGATTAGACAAAGGGGTATGAAGGGAAGGAAGGAGGAATGGGAATAGAAAAGATAGTAGAGTTAATTGGATTTTACTTTCCTATGTGCATATTTGATTACACAGTGTAATTCTACATCATGTATAATCAGGAGAATGAGAAGTTATACTCTCTATATGTACAATATGTCAAAATACATTCTACTGTAATGTATAACTAATAAGAACAAATAAATTACAAACAATAACAAAAATCCTTGATAGAATTTCTATTTTGTGTTTTGGATGAGTAAGTCAACTAAGAATTTTGAAACTTTTTATAAGCAATATCATGCCAAATATCAGGTATAGATTTAAATAAATTCTGGTAAACATTATCTTATGAACTTTTAATTTTAAACTAGGCATGGTGGTGTACACCTGTAATCTCAGAGACTCAGGAGGCTGAGGCAGGAAAAAGTAAAGTTCAAGACAAGTCTCAACAACTTAGGGAGATCCTGTCTCAAAAAATAAATAGGGTTGGGAGTATAGCTTCGTGATAGACTCCATCCCCAGTAATGGAAAAAAAAAAAATTAAGGTGGCACTTCAAGTATTACTAAAGTGTTTTTTTCTTTTTTTGTCTAGGATACAATGGAGTGAAATTCTAAAAAATTGTGCATACATTTTCTGCTTTTCGGATTTAGGAAAATTACTACTGAAAAATAATTGCAAATAGTTTGAGGTCCTCTTAATTTAACAGTTTTAAACAAAGTAGAACAAAATCTTTCTTTAGTTTTATATGTCTTCCCCTTCTCATAATAATTTTACATTCTGCTTAAGATGGTTTAAAAATATCTACTGGGCTCCATTAGAGTCTAATTTAAGTGAAAGTAATTCCTGGAGGTTTAATATTAAGAATAAAAAAATGTGAACACATAAGACCTCCTACTAAAAAAAAAAATCTAAAATCTTTCTTCATCTTTTGCTAACATGACATTCTATCACCATGATGCGGGGAGTGGTGGAGCGAGATATAATTAAAGTTTTGAATGCTTTTTTTCTTCTTTTCTTCTTTATTGGTACTGGGGATTGACCCCAGGGTTGCTTAACCTCTTAACCACATCCCCAGTCCTTTTTTGAAATTTTGAAACAGGGTTTCACTAAGTTATTTAGGGTCTCAATAAATTGCTGAGGCTGGCCTAGAACGTGTGATCCTCCTCAGCCTCCCAAGTCACTGGATTGCAGGTGTGCATCACCACAGGCACATTAGTTTTGAATGTTCAACAGAATATATTTTAACTATCTAGAAAACTATGTATAGTCAATAACTCCTTGACATTGTTGGATGTCAGTGGAACTTATCATGTTTCTTCATCATCTGTAATTGATACTCAGGAGAAAAATAGGTAATATAAATGATATATACTATAATGAAACCTAAAATTATAACCACAGAACCTTAAGAGTTGGAATAATCGACCAATTTCATCTTTTCCACCAACTATAAAAGTTCTTTCTATGACACATTTGAGCTGTTTCATCTCCCTGTGTTCAGCAAGAGATTTATTTCAAGCTTCTTCCTTAAACTAAATGATATGACTTCCACTTTCTAGGCCTGATTCAATCTCTAAACGTTCTGACCTTCCAACATTCGAAGATAATTATTGTGTTTTAATGTTAGGGCATTTGTTCTTATCATCTTATACAAAATCATATTAAAAATACCAGAGCACTTTTGGAAGCAATATAGATTTTAGTTTAGTTTTTGTTTGTTTTGTTTTAGGGTTGTTTTTCTTCTGCTGATGGATAATCGATTGTTAATACAGCCAGGAAATACTGGACTCACAGTCTTCTGGATTTAAAGATTCTAAAACAAGTCTTTGCTTTATTAGTAAAGAAGATTTTTGAATGGTGAAAGGAGGAAGAAATCAATTTGAACATCCTTTTTATATACAAAATGTAGTAAAATACATTGAAGTAAAGTGATGACAGAGAAAAACTGGGATTGGATCCACTATGGTCACTTACTGTGTGACTTTAGGTTTATTACTTAATTTCTTTGTACCTCAGTTTCTTCCCAGTACTACTCAAATAAAAGGACTGTTGAGAGAGATCAATGTACTAATATATGTTAAATATTTAGGGCGGGGGGCGGGGGGGGGGGGGGCA
>NW_026002145.1:0-2301 GCF_001458135.2 Marmota marmota marmota | reverse complement strand
AAAAAAAAAAAAAAAAAGATTGCCAATGTAATGTCATGATGTCTCCTCCCCTACTTTTTCTATTAATAGTGTCACAATTTGAATTCAAATGTTTAGGAATTTCATCAGTTTTGAGGTACTGTTTTGTAATATTAGGAGGGAGAGTATAATTTCTTATTTTTTTTTGAGTGTGGATATCAGTTTTTACAACATTGAAAATACTATTCTCCCAGTGAGTGGTCCTTATTCTCTTATAGTAAATCTTTTGGCCCATGTACATGAGGGCCTTCATTGAGTCCTCTGATCTTTCCCATTGTGCCTTGTGTTGGGTTTTAATGCCAGCAACACAATGTTTTGATTATTGCAGCTTTCCTTCAAGTTTCAAAATCAACAGTTTGAGATCAAAAAACTTGTTCTTTCCCACGATGTTTTAAGTGTTTAATTTAAGACACTTTTACAGTAATGTCAGATTTATTTACTTCCCCTTTCTTTCTAAGGGGAGATTTACATTTTTGCACATACACGTTTACTGTAGTTTGGGGGTAAACATTATATTCTGATTCTTGATGTGCCCAGCAAGGTATATATCCATTGAAGCCCTATTAGACTCTTGTCTGCTCAAAGCTGAAAAAAATATATATATAAATTTTGTCTTTTTTTCATACATATTATTTATTTGTGTGTGACTGTTTGTTTTTCCCCCTCCTCTAGCTTAATTTAAGGAACAGAATACATATATCTTTTCTTAAATACTAAAATAAATTTGCCTTAAATTTACTGCACCCCTTCCCAACAAGTCCCTTTTCTGTATCTAAATACTCAGATTATTAGTAATTTCTTGCTTTCCAACATATTTGTCAGCATCTTTCATGAAGCAATACAGACAAACAACCATGCCTGGAGAATTCATAATAGGGTAAGGGAACTAAGGAAAAAGAAAACAAAATAGGGAGTTATTAATATTTCGAAAATATCCCCTCAAATTCACAAAAGACATGCTTTAGATTCTTAATACTTCACTTATGATAGGGTATTGGACACAATGGTGCTTTCAAATTAAATATCTTTTTTTTTTTTGCCCTTTTATCCTCATGCAGTCATTAGTTATGTTGGACACCTTAGGTCTGCAGTAGGGGAACAGTGGTAGACTCTTTCTGGATCAAACTTGACCCTGTTCAAATGTCTACTCTTGAGAACGTCAAACTTAATCAGGTCATAGATAAGATTTAATTTGGCAGTGTCTAATAGACACTAATAAAAGTTCACTAGCAGACACATTAAATTACATAAAAACAAATACGTAAATTATATTTCAACACAATGTTCTAGTTCATCTAGCACATCCAGATATTTTCCAAACAATAAGATCACATTAGAGTCCATTTTTTTTAATCAGTTTTGCTTTTGGTTCTTCTCACGTACAGAATTCCAGTTGCATCCTTCAGTACAATCTTCCATTGTAACTCTTCTTTTGAAGTTAACTCTTCCCCTTTAATCATCAAATTAGAATGAAAATATTCTGTCCTCCTTTTGCTTAACTTTTCCCTCACTGAAACTTTTGCTTTGTGAAGCCACACTCTTTCTTGATTTTCTTTCAGAAACGTGGCACATTTGTGGTTGATCTGGACTATATTTCAGCTTTGTTTTTGTTCACTTCTTATATCATTTTCTGCATAAGCAGGACTTACCCAAGGAATCACCTGTGAAAGTTGAAAAATGTAAACTCAATGATATCATTTCTGAAGATGTTGATTAATAATAATGCTCAAGTAAGATCTTAAAAGATGCAAGATTTTTGTTGATGCCCAGACAGAACTGAGGAATAGTGATCAAATAATATCAAGTGCACAGAGGCTTCCACCCTCTAGGTGCTCCCTCATGTTCAATGACCTGTGTTAATAATGCTTTTTGTTTTTAATTCCTCAAATTACACACCTGTGCTTATTTTGTTGGACTTTGTTTTTATAATAGTATGTTTATGTAGTTCTATTAAACTTCAGCCCCATTAAATGGCACCAGTCCCTTGGCTTGAAAATGCTCTCATTTTTAACTATAGGTTAAAGTGCAAAAGTCTCATTCTAGGACATATATGGTTTCTGATGACCCAGATTAGGAGCCTAGTTGATAAAAGTTATTACAAATAATTTGCCCAGTGAATATTATAATATTTTTTGTTGACTGAAACTAATTCATTTACATTGCCATTCACTTGGTATATTTATGCCATTATATACCTGTGCCATTTTTGTGTAAGCTTAAAATGATTTAAAGATATTCAGATTGGTATTTCCAGTAAAAAAAAAAAAAAAAAAAAAAAAAAAA
>NW_026002144.1:0-2301 GCF_001458135.2 Marmota marmota marmota | reverse complement strand
ACACTCACAAAATTAGATATCTGTTTGTTTCTTTGCTTATTGTAACAGTACTACCTTAAGATATATAAAGCTTTAAGTTGAGAAATAAATATTTCCTTATGCAATTTATATCTTCATTTTGCATATGAGCCACATCATAATTTGTACTAAATGGAACTGTTTACACACAGTGCTGTTAAAGAAATCCATTGAGACATTAGTTGAAACAAAGCATATCTGAAACCAGATAATCATCTAGGTTATAGGATAAAAATTAAAAATTGCACTTCTTTTTATAAATATATGTGTGTGTGTGTACTTTATATCGAGACAAAATAATATTTTAAAGAGTTTTATTAATAAATTTTTGCATGGTTACAAGTATCATAAATTAGTAAACATCTTTGTATTTTTAAATAATTCTGCTCACTTATTTTTAAAAACTTTATATTTGATATTAAAGAAGAATTACTAACTCTCTGCCATGAACACAATTTCTATGTATCAGTTACAAACTAAAAATTCATTTTAAAAGTAATTAAATAATTCACATTAATAATTAATAATATTCTTATAAATAATCATCTTAATGTTTATTTTCTTGAAAAGCGACCATATAGAGCAAATTTCAGCATCTGTGTTTAAAAGCACTATGATATATTATTAAGAAACATAATGGGCCTGGAGTTGTAGCTCAGCAGTATAGCATTTGCATCATACGTATGAGGCACTGGGTTCGATTCCTAGCACCACATATAAATAAGCAAATAAAATAAATGTCCAACAACTAATACTAAATGGAACTAATACATACACACTAATACACACACACACACACACACACACACACACACACACATATATATATATATATATAAAACATTAACATCATGGCAAAAGAATTCGGGGTTACAAATTTTAAAGAAAAAAATGAGATTTCTGACTTGATCAGAGACCCAGAACTCAGGTGACCTGGGAATTTGGTTCAGGGAAATCCTGAGAGTTACATTGACAATACCAAACTTCCCTTCATTGCCTGGCATCCGCAGATATTTGGTGTTCCATCCATTACACTTTTGATGTGAGAGCTATCAAATACAGTCATGAGTCTTACTTTGCTCTCAGGAAAATGGGGCATTCATAGGTAAGGGGAATTTCTCATGAATTTACAGCAGGAGAACCTTCACACATTATTTTTCCCCCTCAATCAGAGAGAACTAAAACCTTCTTACATTTTTAAGTGTTAGAGAATTGCAATCAAGCTTAGGCACCAAGGAATCCACTAAGCTGTTGTAAAACAGTTATTTTTGTATGGGTCATGGTGCTAGTCCTTGATCAGAACAAGCATATTTCAGAAAGAGCTGGCCAGCTCATGCTTTGCTCACAGTGATTTCACTGTTTCCCTGGGCTTGTGTGCCACCTCAAGTAAAAAGAGATATTCGAAACAATGTCCTTAGAATGTCCTTCAGAAATCATTCATTCTTTCTCTCCAGCTTCTCAAAGGATTCATGAACTTTCTGGGAAATATCCTGCCTTTTAATTCTGGCTCAATGATGTAGTAGCTATAAAACTTTTAGCAAATTACCTAAGCCTACCTTTAACAGTTACCTGAACTGGTAAGAATATTTATTTAAAAGAAATAGGATGAGGTTTAACTTGGAATATATAATCCATGAATAGAGGAGTGTGGGCATCAAAAATGGATGTTGAATCTGAATTCTAAATAGGAATATTTATTAAAGAGCTGTCAAACCAGTTATTAAATTATCATTTTTTTCAATAGTATTGCTATAAGAAAGATAATTTGTAGAAATATTATTTTGGTTTCTTAAGAAAATACACTTAAGGTGCTGCTTCTTTACTCCTCTCTTTTCATATGATTTTTGGGGGGTCTGAGACTCATGGTGTTTTACAATGTAATCACCCCCAGTGGAAACCCAGTTCTGGATTTCCAATTCTACCTGTATTTGACTTCAGAGTTTAGTGTTACTTGAAAGCTGTGTCTCTTCCTTAAACACAGGAAAACTTGATGTAATCTTATAGTCACTAAGTGAACAATTATTTACTTAAATTGTTATTCGGAAAGCTTTGTTAGGTTCAAGATGGATGTTCAAGCATCCCTTCGTGGCAGTGAGTAGGTGATGGCTCTCTGGCTTTATGTGTTGGTTAGGAAGAAGGTGATGACCATGATCACAATGTCCCCTTATTGTGACCTCCCCTGTCCAACACATACACACACACACACACACACACACACACACACACACACTTAGAAGTTCTGAAGCAGGAGAACCAGAATAGGTTGGAGAAAATAAACTATAC
>NW_026002143.1:1470792-1480371 GCF_001458135.2 Marmota marmota marmota | reverse complement strand
GGGTTAGGGTTACCGTTAGCATGATGTTTAGAGCTAAGGTTAGTGTTAGGGTCAGGGTCAGTGTTCGGGTTATAGTTGGGTTAGGGTTAAACCCAGAATTATCACTAGAGTTAGGTATAGGGGTAGGGTTAATGTTTTTGTTAAGTGAAGGTTTATAACTAGGGCTAGGGCTAGGTTTTTGTTTAGGTCCAGGGCTAGAGATATGGCTAGAGTTAGGATTAGGTTTAGGTCTATGGCTAGTGTTAGAGCTAGGTTTAGGTATAGGTTTATTGCTAGTGCTAGTGTTAGGGTTTGGTTTATGGTTTGGGTCAGGTTTATACACACGGTTACCGTTAGGGTCAGAATAAGTGTCAGGGTTAGGTTTAGTGTTTGGTTTATGGTTACAGCTAGAATGAGGGCTAGGTTTAGGACTACTAATAGGGTGAGGGTTTGAGTTAGGCTAAGGATTAGGGTTAGGCCAAGGGTTAGCATTAGGGTTAGGGTTAGCTTAGGGTAAGGCATAGGATTAGAGCTAGGATTAGGGCTATGTATAGGGTTACGGTTAGGGTAGTGTTAGAATTAGGTTTAGTGTTAAAGCTAGGGTTAGGTGTTGCATTAAGGCTAGGTTTTGGTTAGAGTTAGGGCCAATTTTAGAGTTATGGTGAATGTATTGTCTAGGGTTATGATTTCAGCTAGTTATAGGATTAGGGTTAAGACTAGGTCTCCTGGTAAGTTTAGGTATAACATGTAGAGCTAGGGTTATTGTTAGGGTCAAATTCAAGATCAGAGTATTTTAGGGTTAGGATTTGGACTCAAATTAGGGCTAGGGTTAGGGCTAGGTGTAAGGTCAGATTTTGGTTTAGGTTAAGGTTTTAAATTAGAGCTATGTTTTGGTTTTGTTTTAGTGCTAGGGCTATGGTTAGGGCTAGTTTTAGGCTAAGCATTAGGTTTATGGCGAGTGTTAGGTTTAGGTTTAGGCTTAGGGTTAAAGTTAGATTTCAATTTAGGATTAAATCTAAGGGTAGGTCTAGGGCTAAGGATAGGGCTACTGGTAGGTCTTGGTTTATGACTAGGATTAGGGTTATGGTAAGGGATAGGATTAGAACTAGGTATAGGTCTAGGGTGAGAGTGAGAGTTAGTCTTAAGGCTAAGCTTAGTGTTTAGTTAGGTATAGGGCTTAATTAGTGCTAGGAATAGGACTAGGTTTATGCTTATGTTTAGGCCTAGGGTTAGTTTTAGGCTTAGGGTTAGTTTTGCTGTAAATGATGGGATTAGAGCTAGGGATAGGGATAGGGTAAAGGTTAGAATTAGGCTTAGGGCTAGGCGTTCATTAGAGTTATAATTAAGCCTAGGTTTAGGGCAAAGATGAGGGCTAGGGTTTGTGTTAGGATAAAGGCTAGGATTAGTCTTAGGGCAAATGTCGGGTCTAGGGTTATGGTTAGGGATAATTTTAGGGTTAGGTTTATGGCTATGTTTAGTGTAAGTGTTAGGTTACAGGTAAAGGTCAAATTTAGATCTAGGTGTATTATTAGGGTCAGGGTCAGATTTATGATTTTGTTTAGGTTAGGGTTTAGGGTTAGTGCTCAAATTAGCATTAGGATTTGGGTTAGGGTAATTATAGGTTTTGGTTTAAGGTTCAGGTTAGATGTAGCATAATGGATAGGGTTAGAGTTAGAAATAAGTTTAGATTTAGGCCTATGGTTAGCATTATAATTAGGGTTTGTTTAGTGTAATTGATAGGATTAGAGCTAAATTTAGGGCTAGAGTTATGGATAGTATTAGGGCTATGGTTAGGTTTAGAGTTATGGTTTGTATTGTGTTAAGGTTAGGGCTAGAATTATGGCTAGGGCAAATGTCAGGTCTAGGATTATTGCTAGCGATTGTTTTAGGATTGGGTTTATGGCTAGATCTACTATATGGATTAGTTTTAGGGGTAGGGTCAGGGTTAGAGATAGGTATATTATCATGGGAAGGGGCAGAGTTAGGGTTTGGGTGGGTTTAGGTTTAGTGTTAGTGGTTGAATTAACATTTGGTTTAGATTTAGGGTAACGATAGGCTTAGGTTTAGTGTTTAGGTTAGGTTTAGGTTAATGAAATAGGTTAGGGTTAGGAATAAGTTTAGGGTTAGGCATAGGGTTACCATTAGATTTATGGTTATGGTTAGGGTAATGGATAGGGTTAGAGCAAGTGATAGGGCTAGGGTTATGGTTAGAATTCTGGCTAGGTTTAGAATAAAGTTTAGGGCTATGTTCTGGTTTAGGGTTAGGTTTAGGGTTAGGTTTAAAGCCAGGGTTTAGGCTCGGATAGGGGCTTAGTTTGGGGTTTGTTTACAGCTAGGATTAGGGTTATGGTAATGTATGAACTACTGTTGCAATTAGTGCTAGTTTTAGGTTTAGGGTTAGGGCTTGGTCCAGTGTTATGTTTAGGTTTAGGGTTAGTGTGATGTTTAGAGCAAGGGCTACTGTTAGGGTTAGTTTCCGAGTCAGGGTTAGTTTTAGGGTTATGGTTAGAACTCGCATTAGGGCTAAAGTTAGTAGTAGTTGTATGGTTAGGTTTGGGTTTAGGTTAAGGGTTAGGGGTATATGTTGATTTTGTTTTCGAGCTAGGGCTACGGTTATGGCTAGATTATGGATTAGAATCAGGGTTAGAGCTAGTGTTAGGTTGAGTTTTAGGCTTAGCATTGAGGTGAGATTTTGAGTTAGGTTTAGATCTAGGGTTAGGGGTAGGGCTAGGGCTAGGGTTAGGGTGAGGGTTAGGGTTATGGTAATGAATATGGTTAGAACTAGGGATACGGCTAGGGTGAGAAATAGAGATGGTCATAGTAGTAGTCTTATGGTTAAGACTAGGGTTAGGGCTAAATTAGGGCTAGGATTAGGGCTAGGGTTAGGGCTAGGGTTAGGGATAAATTGGGGCTAGGATTAGTACTAGGGTTAGTGTTAGAGTTACGGCAAAATTAGTGTAGGATTACAGCTAGAGTTAGGGGTAGGGTTAGAGCTAAATTAGGAATAGGATTAGGGCTAGTGTTAGTGTTGTGGTTAAGGCTACATTAGGGCTAATATTAAGGCTAGAGTTAGTGTTAGGGTTAGACTAAAGGGTAGGGCTAGATTTAGGGTTAGCATTGGTGCTAATGTAAAGTTTAGGGGAATGGGTGGGGTTATAGCTAGTTTTAGGGATAGGGTGAGGTTTAGAATTAGGATTAGGCCTAGAGTTATATTTCAGTTTAGGATTAAGGCTACATTTAGGGCTAGATTAATGGCCAGAGTTTCTGTTAGTGTTATGGCTAGAACCAGGTCTAGGGCTAAAATCAGGTCTATGGTTAATGTTAAAAATACACTTAGGGTTAAGTTATGGCTAGGTCTAGTGTTAGAGTTAGGTTAGGTTAAAGGTCAGCTTTAGGGCTAGGGTTATTATTATGGTCAGGGTCAGAGTCAGGGTTAGCATTTGGTTTCGCTAAAGTTTTAGGTTAAGGCTTGAATTAGCATTATGTTTAGGTTTAGGATTAGAGTATTGGAAAGTGTTTAGTTTAGATTTCAGTTAAGGTTTAGGGTAATGGATGAGTTAGGGTTAGCAATTGAGTTAGGGTTACCATTAGGGTTAGGGTTATGTTTAGTGTAATGGATAGGTTTAGAGCTAGTGTTAGGGCTAGGTTATGGTTTTGATTAACTCTAGGATTAGAGCTAGGTTTAGGGATAGTATTAGGATGTGATTTAGGGTAAGTTTTAGGGTTAGGGTAAGTGTTAATTTTATTGCTAGGGTTAGAGTTAGGTCAGGGTAAGGGTTACTGTTTGAGCTAAGGTTAGGGCTAGAGTGAGGGTTAGGTTTAGTTTTAGGTCTAGGTTTACATTTATGTTTAGAGTTAGGTTTAGTTTTAGGGATGGGGTTTTAATTAGGGTTAGTGTTAGGGTTAAGGTAATGAATATGGTTAGAGCTAATGTTCAGGCTAGGTTTTACATTAGGATTAGTGATAGGGTTAGGGATAGGGTTTAGGATAGAGCTAGGGTTATGTTTAATGTAAAAGTTAGGCTTTGAGCCAGGGTTAAGTCTAAGGCGAGGCTTAGGTTAAGGATATGTTTAGGGCTAGTTTTAGGCTAAGGGTTATGCTTAGAGCTAAGTTTAGGCCTAGGATTAGGGCTAGGTTTTATGTTAGGATTAGGGCTAGGGTTAGGACTATGGTTAATGTAAGAGCTAGGGTTATGTTTAGGGCTAGTTTTAGTGTTAGGGTTATGGCTAGGTCTAGTGTTAGGTCTAGGTTTTGAGTTAATGTCATGTTTAAAGCTAGGTTCAGTGTTAGAATTAGGGTCAGTTATTGGGATAGGGTTAGGGTTAGCATTAGAGCCAGAATTAGGACTAGGTTTAGGTCTAGGGTTAGGGTAAATGTTCGGTTTAGGTAAAGGGTTATTGTTAGTGCTAGTGCTATGTTTTAGTTTAGGTCTAGGGCTAGAGTTATAGCTATATTTAGGATTAGCATTGGGTCTAGGTCTAGTGTTAGGCTTACATTTAGGTATAGGATTACCAGTTGGGCTAGTGTTAGGGTTTGGTTTAGGATTAGTGTCAGGTTTAGACCTAGGGTTACTGTTAGGGTCAGATGAGTGTAAGATTTAGGTTTAGAGGTAGAATGAGGGCTAGGGTTAAAATTAGTATCATGGTGAGAGTTTAAGTTAGGCTAAGGATTAGGATTAGGACTAGGGTTAGCCTTTGAATTAGCATTTGACTTAGTGTAAATAATAGGGTTTGGGTTAGGAGTAGAGCTAGTGTTAGGGTTAGGGTTTGGGCTAGTATTACGGTTAAAGCTAGGGTTAGGGCTTGGATTAGGTGTAGAATTTGTATTAGGGTTAGGGCTACGGTTTGATAATGACTAAAGTACGAACTAGGGTTATGATTAAGGTTAGTTTTAGGGTTAGGTTAAGGCTAGATATAGTGTTAAGGTTAATTTTAGTTCAGGGTGATGTTTAGAGCTTGGATTATTGTTAGGGTCAGTGTCAGGGTCAGGGTTAGTTTTAGAGTTAGTTTTAGGGTTAGTTGTAGGGTTAGTGTTTGATTTATGTTAAGGGTTAAGAATAGGGCTATGGCTTGGTTTTGGTTTGTGGAAATGGCTAGGGAGAGGGCACGTTTTAGGATTAGTGTTATGGTTAGGGGTAGTGTTAGCATTTGGTTTAGGCTTATTGTTACAGTTAAATTTAGAGTTAGGTTTAGATTTAGATTTAGGCTTAGATCTAGGATTAGGATTAGGATTAAGGCTAAGGATAGAACTAGGGCTTGGGCTAGGGCAAGAGTTAGAGTTAGAGTTAGTTTTATGGCTAGGTTTAGGGTTAGGATTGGATTACATAATGGCAAGATTAGCACTAGACTTTTTGTTAGGCCTAGGTTTAGGGTGAGTGTTAGGGTTAGGTTTAGGGTTATGGTTAGTTTTGGGGTATAGCATGAGATTATAAGTAGGTTTAGGGCTAGGGTGAGGAATTGAATTAGGGTTAGGGCTTGGGTTATGGTTTGGGCTAGGATTAAGCCTAGGTTTAGGGCTAGGATTATGGCTAGGTCTAATTTCATGTCTAATTATGGTTAAAAACAATTATAGGTTTATGTTTAGGTATAGATCTAGTGTAGGTTAGGTTTAAGGTTAGGGTCAGGTTCAGAGCTAACGGTACTCTTATGGTCAGGGTCGCGATTAGTGTTTTGGATATGTTAAGGTTTAATGTTAGGACTCAAATTAGCATTAGAGTTAGGGTTAGGCTATAGATAGTGTTAGGTTTAGGTTTCAGGTTAGTTTTAGGGTAATTGATAGAGTTAGGATTAGGGATACATTTAGGTGTAGGCCCAGGTTTAGCATTAGGGTTAGGGTTATGCTTAGGGTAATGGATAGGATTAGAAATAGGGGTACCCCTGGGGTTATTGTTATGATTACTGATAGGGTTACGCTTAGGGTTCGGTTTAAGGTTAAATGTAGGGTTACAGCCAGGGTTATAGTTACGATTAGTGACAGGTTTAGGGTTAGGGGTAAATCTAGGGATAATGCTCGGAATAAGGCTAGGTTTTGGGTTAATTTAAGGCTAGGTTTTGGGTTAATTTAAGGCTAGGTTTTGGGTTAATTTAAGGCTAGGTTTAGGGCAATGGCTAATGAAATACCTGGGTTGTGATTAGGGCTAATTTTAGGCTTTGAGTTAGGGCTAGGTCTATTGTTAGGTTTAGGTATAGGGTTAGGGTGATGTTTAGATTTAGGGTTAGTGTTAAGGTCAGAGTCAGGGTCAGGGTTAGTTTTAGGGTTTGGCTTAAAACCCAATTATGGCTAGAGTTATAGCTAAGTGTAGGATTAGGGCTTAGTTTTTATTAAGGGTTAAGGTTGGGTCTAAGGCTTGGTTTTGTTTTAGTGCTAGGGTTAGTGCTAGTTTTAGGATTAGCCTTAGGGTTAGGGCTAGTGTTAGGTTTAGGTTCAGGATAAGGTTTAGGCTTAGATTTAGAGTTAGTGTTAGATCTAGGATTGCTGCTAGGGCTATGAATAGGTCTAGTGTTAGAACTATGGTTTGGGCTAGGATTAGGGTTCCAGTAAATTATAGGGTTATAACTAGGGTTAAGACTATGGTGATAGTTAGCATTAATATTTGGGCTAGGTTAGGGATAGGGCTAAATAAGATCTAAGATTAATGCTAGGGTTAGTGTTAGAATTAGCCCTAGGGTTATGATTTTGATTATAATTAAGGCTATGTTTATAGCTAGGATAAGGGCTAGAGGCTGTGTTAGGTTTAGGGCTTGTATCGTGGCTAAGGCTAATACCATGTCTAAGGTTATGCTTAGGGATATTTTTGGGGTTAGTTTTTTGGCTAGGTCTAGTGTAAGGGTTAGTTATAGAGTAAGAGTGAGGTTTAGAGCTAGGGGAATTATTAGGTTCAGTGTCAGTGTTAGGGCTTGGTTTATGTTTGAGTTTAGGGTTCGGGCTTGAATTATCATTAGAGTTAGGGTTAGTGTAATGATTGGAGTAGGTCTATGGTTCATAATAGTTTTAGGGTAATTGATAAGCTTCTGGATAGTGATACATTTAGGGTTAGTCCCAGGGTTAGCATTAGGTTATGGGTTATGTTTAGGTTAATTATACAGTTAGACTTAAGTTTAGGGCTAGGGATATGGTTTGAATTAGGTCTTTAATTAGGGTTAGTGTGAGAGTTAGAACTAGGTTTAGGTTAAGATTATGTTTAGTGTAAGGGTTAGGTTCTGAGATATGGTTAGGGCTAGGCTGAGTGTTAGTTTCAGTATTAGGTCTAGGGATAGGATTACGGTAAGTTTTGGGTTAGGGTTATGGTAAAGACTAGACCTAGGATTAATGGTAGGTCAGTAAAAGGGTCAGAGTTAGTGTTAGTGTTTTGGATAGGGTTAGATCTAGAATGAGGGCAATTGTAAGGACTATTAATAAGGTTAGTGTTTTGGTTAGCCTAAGGATTAAGGATAGGTTTAGGGTTACCCTTAGGTTTACGGTTTGCTTAAGTAAGGGATTGATTTAGAGCTAGGGTTAGGGCTATAATTATGGTTAGGGTTAGGGTTAAGGCTAGGTTTTGGGCTTGGATTAAGCCTAGGTTTTGTGTTAGGATTAGGGCTAGGGTTAAGGCAATGGCTAATGTAAGAACTACGGTTACCATTAGGGTCAGTTTTAGTGTTAGTGTATGGGTTAGATTTAGTGTTAGGGTTAGGTATAAGGTTAGGGTGATATTTTTAGCTAGGATTCATGTTAGAATAGGGTCAGGGTCAGGCTTAGTTTTAGGGTTAGAGTTAGAACTCAAATTAGGGCTAGGGTTACTGTTAGGGTTCAGCTTAAAGTGAAGGCAGTTTTAGAGCTAGGGTGAGTGTTAGGATATGAGTCAGCATCAGGGTTGGTTTTAAGCTTAGGGTTAGGATTCGAACTAGGGCTAGGCTTACGTCTAGTAGTAGTGTTAATATTTGGTTTAAGTTTAGGTTTAGTTAGGGCTAATGCTTGGAGTGGAAAATGATAGGGTTAGGGTTAAGCCTAGGGTTAGCCTTATGGGTAAGTTTTATGTTTAGAGTAATAGATACAGTTAGAGTTAAGGATAGGGCTAGGGTTTGGTTAAAATTAGGTCTTGTGTTAGGGTTAATACTAGGATTAGATTTAGGGTTATGTTTAGCATAAGGATTAGGTTCTGAGCTATAGTTAGGGCTAGGATGAGAGTTAGGTTCAGAATTAGGTCTAGGGATAAGATTATGGTAAATTTTGGGTTATGGTTAGGGATAGGGTTCGAACTAGTTTTAGTGTTAGGGTCAGAATAAGACCAGGGTTAGGGTTAGGGTTTGGGATAGTGTTAGAGCTAAAACAAAGGCTAGGTTAGGACTATTCATAGGATTAGGGTTTTGTTTAGTCTAAAGACTAGGGATAGGGCTAGGGTTACACTTAGGTCTAGGTTTTCACTTAGGATAAGGGATTGATTTAGATCTAGGGTTAGGGCTATGGTTAGGGTTAGAGTTAGAGTTAAAGCTAGGTTTAGGGTTCGGTTTAGAGCTAGTTTTTGTGTTAGGGTTGGGACTAGGATTAGAGAAACAGCTAATGTAAGAACTAGGGTTACCATTAGGGTTAGTTTTAGGGTTAGGGTTAGGGGTAGTTTGAGTTCTAGTGTTAGGTTTAATGTTAAGGTGATATTTATAGCTATGATTCTTGTTAGGATAGGAGTCAGGGTCAGGGTTAGTTTTAGGGTTAGCCTTAAGACTCAAATTAGGGCTATTGTTAAAGTTACTGTTCGGTTTGAGTTTAGGGCAGTGTTTAAATCTAAGGTGAGTGTTAGGATATGAGTCGGGGTCAGGGTAAGTTTTAAGGTGAGGCTTAAGATTCGAATTAGGGCTAGGTTTAGGTCTAAGTGTAGTGTTAGTGTTTGGTTTAAGTTAAGGTTTAGGGTTAGGGCTATTACTCGGTTTTGGTTTTCTGCTAAGATTGGGTTAGGGCTAGTTTTACAATTATCATTAGGGTTATGGCTAATGTTAATGTTAGGCTTAGGCTTAGGTTTAAGGTTAGATTTAGAGTTATTGTTAGGGCTGGGACTAACTTTAGGGCAAGTGTTAGGGCTAGTGTTATGTTTATGGTAGCAGATAGGGATAGAACTAGGGCTAGGGCTAGGGAAAGATTTAGAATTTGTCTTAGGCCTAGGGTTAAAATAGGGTTAGAGAAAGAGCTAAATTAGGGCTAGGATTAGGGCTAGGTTTTGTGTTTAGCATAAGCCTAGTGTTAAGGTTAGGGTTAGGTTTAAATTTAGAGTAAGGGATAAGATTATAGCTAAGTTTAGAGGTAGCATGAGCGTTAGAATTAGGGTTAGGTGTAGGGCTAGAGATAGGATTATGATTAAGGCTAGGTTTAAGACAAGAATGAGAGCTAGGTCTGTTTTTACGGTTAGGTCTGAGATTAGGGCTAGGCTAATTTCAAGTCCAGAATTATGGTTAAAGATAGTTTTAGGGTTAGCTTTATGGCTAAGTCTAGGCTAAGGGTTAGGTGTTGGGTTATGGTCAAGTTTATATCTAGGGGTACTATTAGGGTCAAGGTCTGGGTTAGGGTTTGAGATAGGTTAAGGTTTCAATTTTGGGCTTGAATTAGTTTTAGGATTAAAGTTAGGGTAATGAT